>NC_137208.1:20431580-20656580 GCF_960531495.2 Zeus faber | reverse complement strand
TCTGCTAAAGCAATGATAGTAGCAATAATCCTCATAATAATAGTCGTTGTCTTTCAGGAGGTGATGTGTTGGCTACAAATGTCGAGTGCATACACGGGCTGTGTGTATTCCACCGTTAACCTCACCTGATAGTCACCGATCGCGTTTTTCTGTCCTTCTTTAAAAGCGCAAAGACAACAACAATAACAACAACAATGTTAATTTGTCAATAGGCCTGGTGTAGTGGGATAGTGGAATGGAGCGATCAGCCCTCGCTACACATTTTTGTGTTTCGCTTCTTGGACTCGAGGTTATTATCCGCGATTAAACGAGGAAGCCTATAGTGGAGAAAAACAAACTAAGAGACAAAAGCTCTCTGTGGCCAAATGTGTTATTGGCTCTTACCCGAGCACTACGCTGCCATGGCAACAGTAATTAAACCCACAGGGTGAGATGTCAGCATCTTCTCCGTCTCCGTTGCTCCGCTGGTTCAGATAGGGAAGGTAATCAAATCAAATGGAAGATGAAGCCGTTCGGTAAATTCTCCACAGTTTCTCTCTCTCTCTCTCTCTCTCTCGCTGTCGAGTCGCTTCTGTCATCACATGTCCATGGCAGAAGGCGTCATTTCAACGTGGGGTCTGGGGACACCGAGGACCCCTCCTCCAGGAGCCCTTCAAGAGTTCCCAGATGGGTCCCCAGCGAAATGATTAATAGTTAAACTTCCCCGTTATTTAATTTACAAGACGTTAGAGGGACTGTACAATCGCAGCGGTTCGGATCCTAGATCCGCTATCATCTCCGTAGAAGAACAGTATTGGAAGTTTGGACCAAATTAGATGTACAGATAAATCCTCTCTGGGTTAAGTCCAAATCTTTTCAGATGGGTTCGCCACTTTGGACCAACCAGCAGAGCTGGGTGACGATTGGGAGAAAGGGTTAAGGACAGAAAGTAGACGTCGGGGCTCATATCGGCGACAAATGATTCCTTCCTTTTCGGGCGATCAATCTTCTTCGCACAACGCTTCCAAATAGCTGAACTTGCACACACATGCATGCACTCCTCCGTGCGCCCTTCTTACAGTTGTATCCGGCCAATTAAAAGCTCAGCAGCTTAAGACCCGGCGCGGAGAGAGGAGGGACGCTTTCCCCTTCCAGAAATCGCATCGCGGCGGTACAACCTGTTTCGTGACCTGCGGTCGCTTTTTTTTTTTTTTTTTTTTTTCTCCACAGAAAGTCTCCAAAAAATCCGCACGGGGCCTGCAGGGTGGCTAACGGATGAGTAGTGCATCTGTGCACCGAGCCGTCCCCCGCCGATTGTCCCAAGACCGAGCGTGCGGGACGTCTTGACGCATATTCTGCCACAAAGCAGGAGCACTTTGCTATAGATAACTACCGCAGTTCTAAAGGCGTGTTAGAAGACAGTTGCCTGAGAATTGGCACCCAACTTATTTACGAATGGAGACTCTTTTCAACAACAACAACAACTACAACAACAACAACAACAACAACAACATTATTCGCAAACTCTTGTTTAAGTTGCATTGGAGTAGGTTACAGCGGCACTAAAAACGGACCATTTAACTTATAGAGTGATTTGAAAACAGGGATGGAAACACGGAACACCAAATGTGAATACTTTTCAAAAGAGGGTGTGTGTGTGTGTGTGTCTATGTGTGTGTGTGTGTGTCTGTGTGTGTGTGTGTCTGTGTGTGTGTGTGTGTGTGTGCACGAGCGTGGAACAAAAGGGGAGCGGGGGGTGTCTTTCTCCTCTGGGGAATGGCAGGAGAATACTAATTACAGCTTGGTGCGGGGCCACATTGCCTGGGCCCCCCCGCCCCCCTCCCCCGGGAGCCAACAAAGACGCCTCACACCCCTGCTTAGGGCCAAACAATGCACACCCGGGGCCGAAAGCTTCTCTCTGTCCTTGCCACACCCCCTTTTTCAGGAGAGGAAAGAGAGAGGGGGTCAGCGGAAAAGCAGCGCCCGGGAAGGAAATTTGAAACTGTCGTTATACATGTGGAGGCTTATATTTGGGGAATGGTTACTGTGTGTGCGCGCGTGTGCCTGCGTGCGTGCGTGTTCCAGGCCCGAGCTGGTTCTATGGTGCCTGATAACGTGTGTAAAAAAAATTATACGCTTAAAAATTGCAATTTCTTTTGTTTTCCTGGAGTGAATGCATTCTCAAAATGACAGTTTAGGAAGTAGAAATGAAATAACTGGTGGTGAGTCTGACGCAGCGTCGTTTCGGAGCCGTACGCAAATTGGAGAGACCTCCTCCACTCTGACACCAAATCCGTGCCACCGCATTCATGGTTCTTCCCGACGTGCGGTGGAATATTTCAAATCGCGACCCATTTTACAACAGCCCTGATTTGAAGGAAATGTTTCTGATCGGGTTTGTGTGACTAAGCTCTTCTGTTTGCCCCCTCCCCCAACAGGTATACAAATGCTTTCCGTCCAGCCGGACACCAAGCCAAAGGGCTGTGCCGGCTGCAACCGGAAGATTAAGGACCGCTACCTGCTGAAGGCCCTCGATAAGTACTGGCACGAGGACTGCCTCAAGTGTGCCTGCTGCGACTGCCGCCTGGGCGAGGTGGGCTCTACGCTTTACACCAAAGCCAACCTCATCCTGTGCCGGAGAGACTACCTACGGTAAGAGCCGCGGGGCGGGGGGCGGTTGTCCGGACGCGCCTTCCATTGTTCTACAATGTACACTCCTGTGGCATTTGATGGCACCACCAACCCGCTTTGTTGAAAAGAAAAGTCACTCTGTTTCAACAGTTTGTAATATCGACAAATTATTTCCAGCGCTTGTCTTAACATCTGCCCTGAGTATTGCTTTTAATCTTCCTCTGAATGCAGTAGTGTTTGTAGCACCGCCGTGGCTATGGGTGCGCTCAGCCGCAGGTCGCAGGGCTCACCCACGGCAAGCTCTGGCACGTCGGGAGCCGCTGGCACGCGTAAGGTGCGGGCAGGTTCTCAGAGCGACACCATTCATTGACTCATTTCACATTAGGGGTGAGAGAGCGGAGCTCTTCAGTTGCGCGGACCGACAAGTTTGAGAACTCGCCGCCACGTAGCACCGCCAGAGGCAGACGGAAGGCAAAGATTAGCCTCCAATACTCGGTGCAAAGTGTTCGGGCGCTTGAATCGAGTGCGGACTCTGCAGCAGGAAGCCGGTGTTTTGTATGCGATGGTGCGCAGCTCCCAGGCGCCCCTGGCGTTGTCGCCATAGCGGCTTTTGTTTACGTTGCGAGTGGCTTGAGCAGAGCATGGGGCAGGGAATTGCGACAAAAAATTGTGGAAAAAGTACCCCTGGTACCCCTCCGCAGGCGATTCGTGCGCCCCGGGTGTGTGTTTCTAAACAGGAGTACGGGTGCGGACACCAATTCCAACATGTTATTCTTTCATCTCGAAGTTCAAGGTGACTGAATTGATTTGATGCGTGCTATCGCGGCGACTGGCCCGCCCGCCAATGCGCCCTGACATCTCCTCACCGCCGCCTAATGAATGGCAAATACAGCAAACCGCAGCACTCCACAGCTGATCCGCCGAGCAGCGCCGAAAGCCAGGCTTCATCAAAGAAGCAATCAATGGCGCAACATCACAAAGCCATACCTTTTTGCTATTTATTTATTTATTTGTTTATTTATTTATTTTACTCTCATACACAGTCATACGCACAGGCACACACACTCGTACCTCTCTCCAAAAAAATAAATAAATAAACAAACAAACGCCATTCCTACGTGTGTTTATCGCTCTCCGTCAGCTGAGGTTAGGGCGGAGTGGGAGCGGGGCCGACGGGTGGTTGAAGATGAGCCCGTTTTTAACATTACGTGGGTTTAATAGCGAATTATTTGAGGCTTCATTATAACTCCACCCCCTCCCCCCCAAGCAACCCACCACTCCCAAATCAATCCTGCTCTGCTTAGCGGGGTGGCATGTTATTAGGCCCGACATAACCAGGGTTAATAGAATTCTTCAGGGGTCTACAACCATGAGCAATGTGATCCCACCAGCGGAGAAATAATAATCCCCTATCGCAACACACGCACACACACACACACACACACACACACACACACACACACACAAAAATAATAATAAATAGAATGAAAGAGGGAAAAAATAAAAAATAAAATAATGGCAAAGGGAAAAATCGGTAAGCCTCACCAGTCCCCTGCCTTCCTTTACGATCAAATATTGGGTTGTTTTTTTTTTTGGAGACCTCCGGAGGGGAGAGAGGAAATCGTTTATTTGTTCCCCTCGTTCGGCAAATGTAATTATTTGGTATTATCTCACCGCGGTTCAGTATTTCATTTTTATTTTTCCTTTTATACATTCCCTCTGAAATAACAAAACGGAGAAAGCGGATTCAATCGACCAGCGATGCTTTTCGATACCGGCCCTCCGTTGACCACAGCGCTAACGGCGGCGGGCGCTAATGTTTATGCCGATGCGGCGCTTTGGCCCAACATGGGGCGATAAGGCCTTTTAAAAAATAAAAACCCTGGACCAACCAACAAACAAACGACCAAAAAAAAAAGGAAAAATAGGGCCGACACACATCCCGGGAAGAAACGGGGAGGGAATGAAGCGACCGCAGCCCCCCCCCCCCCCCCCAAAAAAATAAGAAAATAAAAAATGCGGAGTGGCTCCAAGGCCAGGTTGTAGCGTGAAGAAAGCTGTTGGGCATCGGTTAATGGAAAACTGTAAATTTCAGCCATTCGTTTTAAAGACAGCACCGGGAGAACACTTATTTATTTATCTATCTGTTCATTCATTTTTTAATCCAACTTCAATTTTCCTCTACAGTGGTTTTTACTAAGATTGTAAATGCAGGCAAACCGGCGAAGCCGTCAACATGGCGGGATTTATTACCGTTTTGGAAAGCTGGCTATCAGTGAGAGATAACCAACATGTAGAGCACGGTTCAGTGTAATAACTTATAGGTTGTTTTTTTTCCCCTCCTCTACTTCTTCTTCCTCGCCTCCCTCCCTTTCCGTTTAGATTCAGCTCGTATGAACAGGTATGTAAATGCCAGGGGAAAAAAAAACAACAAACAAACAAAACAAAAAAATCTCCTTTTCTTTTTTTCTTTTCTTTTTTCCTTCTTTATTTATTTTTTTTTATCATCGGGCGTCACGCTGGCGACGCATTGTCAGCCAGCGTGTCGGACTCGGGCTGTGTGACTGTGACATCAAGTCAAGCTTTATCTCCCGGGAGATGCAAAGGTGCGAGCGGGGAGGGAGAGGGAGTGAGCGTGTGTTCACTGTACAAAACCTCATCTATTCCATTTTGAAAATCGCAATTCAGATACGCGCTTTTGTTATGGACGCATGTTGTACGTCGAACAAATAGGGGGGAAAAAAGTTGCGAGAGGACGTCTGAGGGTTCCAAAAACAAGGTCAGCTAGTCGTCATCCGGCTAGCTAGTGTGGTTCGTGTCAATCGGAATGAATTATGGGACGGCGCATTAGAACAACCAGGTCCGGATTAATTCCCTGATTCGGACACACACACACACACACACACACACACACATACATTAGGCTTGGGCGACTGGACAAATATATCAGTCAAGGCATCGAGTCAAACAGAGATTGTTTTTTTTTTTTTTTTTGTCTTTATTATGCTAATTTAATGGTCTGTCTCCTCGAGAATTCAACTCTGCAAATAATTAACGAATGTCTAATAATGTCGCCGCCGTCAATAATATGCGTCGCATCTCTGCGTCATTTACTTCCTGCTGAAATCACCTGCGCCGTTTATCGTATGGCATAGTTTTCGCTTTTGTCGAACCGCGTGGCTTTGATGTCACGATGAGTGAGGCCACACTCAGCCAATCATAAGCTTGATCACTGTCCACCACAGTCCTCCAATCAGAGGAGAGATTCCCGGACAGCTCCAATCAGCTCCAAGCCGTGTGCAGCTTTTGGATTGTGTTGACGCCTTAGACGAGCGTAAGTTTTGCCAGCTTTTTCTACATGATGGTTGCAGGCCGAGTAGAGGCGGAGATTGGAGACTTTCTACACCAGCGTTTGGAAATTATTTTTGCAGACAGAGGCGACGGGGAGCAGGAAATGGATCAGTGAGAATAGTTCGCAAAACACGTGAATATATCGGCAATCGCGGGTTATTGGGCTGGTGGTGGCCGGTCCGAAAATTTTGACTATCGCCCAACCGTTACACACACACACTCACACACACACGCCGGACTGATTTTCGGAGTCCTCTCCTAACTACGGCCGGAGCTCCTCTGAGACTCCCAGCGAGCCCGGTGTAGTTTGTCATGAGCCGCTACCCTCCTCCTGATCCTCCGCAGACTGAAAGATTCAGGCCAGCTCCTCTTCCTCTAATGACCAAGCGCAGATGTTCAGCGGTTCGGCGGTTGTGTGTGTGTGTGTGTGTGTGTGTGTGTGTGTGTGTGTGTGTGTGTGTGTGTGTGTGTGTGTGTGTGCGCGCACGCCGAACCAGGCGCACACACCTTGGCACTGAAGGGCATCAGGATGTCCTCAGTCAGGCTACCTGGTCACTGCAGGATAGTTGGAGAGGTGCGCTCGTCTTCCATGTTGAATTGTTCTAATTGCCTTGGATAAGATGTGCTTTTCTGAGCCGCTTGTGTCGTACCTGCTCACATATTACTCAGGGACAAGAACACAGGTAACGTAGGTGTATTTACAAAGCAAATCACACGTGTGACTTGCGTATTTTACGTTCCGTTTTCCTTCTCTTCAAATATTAAAAGTTTGCTTCCGCTTGTAGTTAGGCCGCGTCTTCGGCGAGATGTGAAGGATTTGAGCGCCGTCCGGTCGGAGCGGCTTTGAAGTACCGAAACCTGAATTCACCGAGAGCAACTGGCGCCGGAGTCGCGAGACCCAACCCCGACAATGTTCTCGCACTTTCTTCCTCGAGTTGTTAATTGAAGGGGGCGGGGGGGGATCCCTCGAGTTCCGATTTGTTTTGAGCCACCGGCACTTTTAACTCGAGTGCCGTTTGGGTAGAGCTCTACGACGAGGCTCCGCCAACGGCCGGGCAGCGTGCAGGACTCGCAGATGGATGGAGTCCTGGCTTCCTCCGCCCCCCCCCCCCCCCTAAACAGTTCAAGTCTGCGTTTCAATCACACACACACACAAAAAAAATGACCTCTAGGTTAAAGTGGAAGATGGGATGCAAAGGTCTTCGTTTTCAATTAAACAGTTTCTTGTTTGGAGGCATTTTTATGGCGGGTGGGGGGAGGAGGGGGATGGAGGGGCATCAAAGAAGCAGCCCTCAATTTTGAAATCCTCTGAGCACTTGAAAGCGGAGCTGGATGGGGTGAGGGGAGTGGATGGGTGAGTGGGTGGGGTGGGGGGTGGGGGGGGGATTTGCCTGGCATGCCTTGGCTCATTCAGGCCCAAATTGCATCCTGTCTCTGGTGCTTATTATTACAATAGACCACTCAGCGTGCACAAAAGGGGGCTCTCCTGCCGGAGCTTTTAATGGGACTCTAGGTGGAGAATGTACCACTTTACTCTCTCTCTCTCTGAGAGTCTCTCTCTCTCTCTCTCACTCTCGCTCCAATATATTCAGGGTCCAAAGATGATTACCTGATTCTAATAGCGTACAAGAGAAAACTTTGTTTGATGTCTTTTGTGCGCCAACCGCCGGGCGGCTCTAGCCTCCCCCCTCCCGCCCCCCTCCTTCCCACCGACGCACACAGCACCGCGAGGTGAACTTACTCCCCGGCACATGTCGGCACCCGAGACAACTCCTCCGAAAGAACCCTGGGCGAGGCAAGAAGGCCGCAGCTGGGTACGTTGTAAAACAATACCCCCCCCCCCCCCCCCCGCCCCCCCCGAGGAGGCACGGCGCTTAGAGCAAGAATAGTGCATGGGAGGGAGGGAGGGAGGGTCAGAGAGAGAGAGAGAGAGGGAGAGCGAGGGGGGGGGGCATTTTTTCGGCCGTGAAAAATTAAGTTGTCACCACCTGGCGCTTTTTTTTTTTTTTTTTTTAACGTATACCTTCACCGCTGGGCTTAAGGTAATAGCATATGAATAAGCTGTAGCTATAACGTTCATTGTTCCAACCGCCCCCCGCCGCCCCCCCGGCATGGTCATTAAAGTTTAGCACTCTTAAACAGCGGTGTTAAATTCCAAGCCCGGTGCAACTGGGAGCAGAGAAGGGAAGTGAGAGAATTGTTAATTGCCACATCGGATCAGGGGGATTCTGTGTTGTGTGTGTGTGTGTGTGTGTGTGTGTGTGTGTGTGTGTGTGTGTGTGTGTGTGTGTGTGTGTGTGTGTGTGTGTGTGTGTGTGTGTGTGTGGGCTATTAGCGTTTTAGTGCGGCATGGGTGTACGCTCGACACAACGAAGGCCTCCAACCGAAGTGTCTCCCGGTCCCTATGAGTAAATAAATAGGTCTCCTTTTTGGGCGGCGACCTAAAAAAAACCAAAAATCTCTACCGACCTTTTCATTATGGTGTTGTTGTTTTTTTTTTGTTTGTTTTTTGTTTTGCTCAATTTGAAAGCGTCGCAAATCCAGCTTTCGACCCCTCCCTCCCCGCCACGGAGACAACCACCGTTATACATCACTTCAATCCTCTCCAAATGAAATTGGTTTTGGCGTGGGGAGGGCGGGGTCAAGGTTCAGAAAGGGGTCTATGTCACGACTTTATCTTATCCATGCCGGGGAATAGAATGGAGGTAATCCGCCCACACACACTCACCTCCCCTCCGTGTAGCGATCGGAAATCCGCCGTGTAGCTGGTCCCTGAATTTTGTCACGTTTTGTTTTGTGGAATTCAGGGCCGGGGGGGGATTGAGCTGCGTGGCCACGTTCAGGGTGGAGAGAGCGGACCTTCCTCCGTGGTGAGGCCTACAGTCGCGGTTTATTTTGCTGTAAAATGGTCGAAAATGGATTCATTAGATGTTGTGCCACTTGAACAGATCATTCCAAAAACTATTAACAGAGAGAACACGATTGTCATTATAGGTTGGCCCGTCGCCATAATTACTATTTCGACTTATCGTACGATATATGGACACGACCTCAATAATTTTTCTGACCTTGATAATTGGCCGTTGTGTTTTCGTACGTGTTTTTTTACATAACAATGTCACAAACATTGTAGCCAACATGATGCCGGAATAAACACCAGGGTTTTCTTTCACCCAAATTACAAGATTTGGGTGTAGCACCTGAGCGTTTTTTTCACAGTGCCCGGGAGCGACGCCGCAACTCCCAAGTGACAAAACCACAGTACCTCGGCGACAAAAGAATCCTTCGAAATCGCGATCTCCTCCTTAACTTTTGGTGTTTTCGCACGATCGCAGTCGCCGGCCGAGTTTTGTCTACGCTAGAATCCATGGTAGACTCTCTCTGCCGCAGTACAGATGCTGCGTTCAAGTCACGTGGGAATTTACAATCAAAACTGCTTGCTGCTGCTGCTCGTAACATGAATCTGTTTTTTATATCCGTAACTACTCTACTTATATTTGAACTCATGGAAAAACATATTTGGAAATGACTTTGAAGAAAAGTGCCAGCTGAATGACGTAATGTAGCTGAATTATTGTATGTTTCAAAGCTAATAAAACATGTCATGGCAGGAATTATGTGTCACAAATCACAAATACATATAATGCAATAAATACAAATTGGGAAAGATAAATAAATACTGCAATCTACATATCTGTATTAAGGTTTAAAAAATATGAGACATAAATGTCTTTCTAAATCCACAAATAATGTATTACTTAGCCCAATAAACAGAAGAAAACTACGCTGAGACACGCTGCTTCTGTACTCTCGTCCGCTCTCTGTCGGAGTCTCACCGTGGGCGGGGCTTAGGCAGCTCCTCCACACACACACAAACAGCGACGCTGAACCAGGTGAAGACAATGTGTTACTCGAGCCCGAGAGCACATTTTATATGTTTTGGTTGTGTGGTTTTATTTTATTTGTGTTTTATTTATTTAGGATTTAGGATTTTGACATCACAATGTCTGAATATTCTTAAGAATTGAAAGTTCTTTGCTATTCGAAAGGGTTAAATTAAATTAAATTAAATCCAACCTGCGGCGTGTTCCTTGATTTTGTAAAATGGAGGCGTGTTTTCAGAATTTATCGGGTTGTTGGCAAAATGCATTATTCGGAGATGCATTTTAGAGATATTTGCTAGTCAATGTAAAAAAAATAAAAAAAATAAAATAAAAAAAACTTCACTTTACAAGTGAAGCAGATCCATCGATCCACAGATTTTGGTTTTTTTGGATCACTCTAATACAAAAGTCATCATTTAAGCCTACGGTTGTGTGCCGATATGTTTCCTTCATCAATAATACAGGTTTTCGTTCACCCTGTTCTGTGTCACAATATCCTCCAAATTAGGCACCTTATTATGTAAAATGAATGGTCCGCACTTGAAGTGAATTTTGCGTCAATTGCGAATGACTGCCCATACCTAATGGACGTCTGAAACGATGTTAACTATCGTATCAATAAGCGGGAATTGTATACATATATTTTTTAAACCCAGACAGCCTTGTTCCCTTTTCTGGAGATGATGCTGATGATGCGGACAGAGATGGTGTGCAGGGAGAGGTTTTTACCCGACTCGAGTGCAGCGTTTGCCTTAATGGCTCCAACGTGGGAACACTATGTAGTCCTGCAGCCTTCAGCTTTGTGCCCATTGTTGTGGCAGTATCGGTCCCCTCCCCGGCAGACGCGGCACCGCTCCGACTTAACAGAGCCTGCCGCCGCTGTGGCGTCAGGTGGCAGCTCGGCTTGCTCCATCTTCTTGCATCAACCATCGGATGGAGAATCACGGCGCGGAGGAGGAGGAAGGACGGGTCTCCATGCATCGCTGGGGTCAACCCAAAGTGGTGGAGCCTGGTATTGATATTAGGGGGGGGCTAGCAGTGGCCGTTGGGAGGCTAGCGGTGGCCGTACAACACAGCGGTCGGCTCTGCTGGTGTCGGGGTTTATTTATTTATTTTTTTTGGCAGTTAGCTTATCTTGTTCTGTGTCCCAAACATGGCGAGCGGGGTAATGAAAAATTCATTGAATCAGTTACTTTGCGCAATTGAACACATCCATCATCTCCTGATACTTTTTTAATACGGGTGGGGTCATGCGACCGTTTCAGTCACAAGCCCCCTGCGACCGCGCAGACCTCTTTGTAATGAATATTGACTTGCTGCGTTTGAATTCACTCGAGCAAATCAAGCTTTGAAATTTGCAAAAAAAATCTGAATCAAAAGAATCTGCCATGCCTCATTTCGGTCACCGCCACCAAATGTCAGCGTGTACTTATTATTATAATTTTTTTAATTCATTTAAATCTTCAGTCAGCGTAACTTCATGAAGAAAAAAAATTAAAATCCTACACCTGCTGAGTAAAAGACGCTTTTTTTTAAACAACATTCTACCTAAATCTAACTTCCCACCATGGTAAAAAGCTGATGGTAGACCCCCTCCATTTATTTGATATCCTCCCTCCTTTAAGATTAACCTTTATGGCCCTAATAAACGCTCTATATTGACATCAAAGGAGTTGGAGATGGGCACGGGGCCTCATGGTATAGGGTCCCGCTGAAGAAGGGCCCAGACGGGGCTCCTCCTCTCCGCCAACAGTCATCGTGCCCGTCCGTTTGGAAATTATGCTCCTCTTTGTCTTTTTAATTAAACTTAAGCGCAGTTTGGAGGCTATTTGACCTTTGCTGGCCCCTCTTTGTGGGGAGTGCCGGGGGTCATTTCCATGCATATATTACTTGTTCAATCCCCTCTCCCTCTCTCTCTCTATTCCTTCTTTCCCTTTCTGGCAATGATCCACAAGGCTTTACAGATTAAGGAGAGGTTTGGATCAAGGAAATTGCCATTTTTAAATCTGCAACGGGTGAGGTTCAGCTAAAGAGAATATGCGCACGGGGTAAGGGTTTTGCTGCCTCTAACATTGTGGGGAACAAAATTAAGGAACAGCTGAGATGAAGTTAGCGATATCTACAGATAATAGTTAGTTCAGCCCTGCTTGACTACTGTTCTGCTACTGTAGTCTAACAACTACGGCTTCACGGTTATGATTCAATGAGGCGCTTTCGCAGATGATCTCGCTCTCTCTCTCTCTCTCATATATATATATATATATATATATATATTGCCTCCACTGTTCCCCTCGTCCTTAACTATTGATGCTAAATAGCTCCAAGTGACACGAGCAGATGTGTTGTGGCGGGCGGGATCAAACGCTACCTTACATGATTAATGAGCGCCGCCGGAGCAGATGAAGACAGACGAGGGTAGCGCTTCCTGCCCGTCAACCAGAGGACTGCAAGAGAGAGGGAGGGAGCTACGGAGAGGTACAGAGCGAGGGCGAGAGCAGGCTGTTGAGGCTGGAGGACTAAAAGAGGCAGAACCTGTTAGTGAAACACCCCTCGCCCCTCTCCTCTTCCCCCTGTGTGACCTTTACCGACTCTTATGTGTTTGTGTGTGTTTGCGGCCCCCCTGGTGTCAGTGCGGCTCCCTGCACAAACAGAGTATTTAGCAGCTCTGAGGAGCCCCGGCCAGACCTGGCCGAAGGGCTGAGCGCTGCCCAGAGACCGGCGCTCTGGTCTGGAATGAGCAGCTGAGGCAGATGCGGCCAGAGGGGCACCGCAAGCTCAGCGGTCCAAGGCCAGGGCCCGCAGCCCTTTTGTGTTCCAGAGAAACACAAAATAAGTACAGAAGGGGAGGAAGAAATACTGAATTATTTTGGCCTCGCAGATATTTTCTCTCTCTCTCTCTCTCTCTCTCTCAGGGTCTTTTGAACTTGGCCGAGCACTGTTCAGTGTACCAATCCATTTATACCAATCCAATTTGGATTGGTATGAACGTTGGATTTGTCTCGACGCATCCAAAGAGGAGCGTGAGTGGCAGTTTCCTAGCATGGCCGCTCTTAATGTTAATGTGTCCTTGTCAAGAGTCTGAATGTGAAAATGTAACAGACGGCACCATGAACCCACGCCGAGGCAGCCTGGGAGATTGAGTCCTCGCTGCGCCGCGAGTTCCCCGGCGAAGCCCCACCTCTGTGCGACTCTCGCTGAACCCGAGGTGCAGCCAGTCAGCTCAGTTCGCCGGCAATTAGGGCATTAGTGTGTGTGGTGCTGGTGGGGCTCACTGGAGCCTCTCCCTGCCACCCCTCATTAATGAGGACTTTATGGAGATGAGGTGGCGATGCGGGAGAAGGATTCGGAGATCAGCACTAGCCGGTAAAAGAGCGGAGCCCGGCTGTTGGAGTTAAACATGGGAGGGGGTGGAGGCAGGGCTTGTGGAGGACAGGATTCCAAATGCCTATTGGTCAGTGTCAGCCAAGCTTACAGCCTATTGCTCAGATGGGTTTATGCAGGGTTGAGAGCCCCCCCCGCCCCCCGTACTGAATATCTGAGCGACTTCTCAATTAGTGCGCGGCCTAGCGGAACTGCCAGACACTATTGCGAGCTCCCCAGGCCCCGACCCCCACCCCCCCCACCCACCCCAAGTCCCTCCCTGCAAGGCCACATCTCCCATACGATCGGTACTTCCATCCCAACATCGCAAGGTAGAACTACAATGCTTTCGCAAAGGGGACCTATTATGAAAAACTCACTTTTTCAGTGCTTGTGCACATACATT
The DNA here is from genome assembly GCF_960531495.2 of Zeus faber. Lineage (NCBI taxonomy): Eukaryota > Metazoa > Chordata > Actinopteri > Zeiformes > Zeidae > Zeus > Zeus faber. The sequence continues at coordinate 20,642,969 of NC_137208.1, read as the reverse complement.
TGGATCTCTTGATGGGCCTTCTAACACACAAACTGTGAACTAAAACAACCCAGTCAGTCTTTTGCGGGGTCCCTATTTGCGAGTGGAGATTCAGCCAACGGGAATGCTTATTTCTCGCCTCAAATTTGTTCAGAAACAGATTTTGGTGGACCGCTAAGGTGACAGCCTCACAGAACTGGGCCAAACAGTTCCGGAGTGAGTGTGGGGAGCAGCAGCATTTTCATTTAAAGCGATACACACACTGAAACAGAGCGTCAGGAACAAGAGGGTTTTTGAGGCATGTTGGAATGGCTACAATGCATAACCTGGGGGGTATTTTCAGAAAAAAACTTCAAAGACATCTTTTGGGGACCTCAGAGACCTATATTAACCTGTTGAACAGGAGCATAATAGGCCCCCTTTAAACCAGATGGCAATTATTGGGTTAGCTTGAACCTGTATCTCTTGTATTGTATGTGTTTTTATAAGGTGCCATTTACTCATGATAAGTTAAAGCACTGAAATTAAACATAATCTGCCCTTGCGGTGGGTCAAACGAGTATTTTTTTTAGGAGAAAACAGATGCCTTTTCGCCTTTTCCTCTGCAACACCATAGCTTCTCCAATTAGCCAACTACTTACTCACCAGATTCTGGCATGCAACAAATATATTTCTTCATTATGCAAGAGTTCTCTCTCCAGGGGGGTTTCACTTATTTTATTCCAATGCGCGAGTTGATACCAAAACCGAGAAAACTCCAAGAGCACTGCCCTATTAAGCTGATAGAGCTCGTAACCCGTAAGATGTGTGATGAAACTGGCTCAGAAAAGTAACATCCACCGACACCAGTTTTAAAAGAAGCGACGAAAAAGCAACTCTACGGGCTGCAGTTATCAAAAAACATTCACAATTTGTCGAAAATACCAAGTTATTTGTTTTGGTTGTTTTTGGACCCCCGCCAAGAGGAAAGCAAATTCACTCCAGTTTGTACACACGCAGCTTTTGAACGTGCACAACGCTCTTCGCAAAAATGGCAGCGCTTTCGGCGGACCCAAACCTCTGCGATGGCACGCGATGTAGTGTGTAATTTTGGAGGGGGGGATGGGGTGGGGGTGGGGGGGGGTGCAGCGCGGCTTGTGTAACCAACCCAGGACAGATGCAGTCACCATGCTACACTTGTGTAAAATGAGATGTAAATACGGCAATTTTAACAGTCTGATTTATTCATGAGGAAGTGAAAAGAAAAGAGAGGAATGCTAATGCTACACACTGCTTTTGCCCTTGGCCAGGCCACATTGACAAACAAGTCGCTCGGCAAAGGAATTAGCAACTTCATTAAGTTACCTGACAGCGTTGGCAAACACGCTAGACACCTCCTGGCAGCGCTCGCCGGTCGCCCCGGCCGTCTCGTGCCCCCCCCCCCCCCCCAAACAATCATTCTCTAACCAATGTAATCACGACCCGTAACTGTTTTGCTTTCCCTCCCTCCGCCCGCCGTGAAATCATCTTTGGACCGGTTGTAACGCCGGTCCAAAGACGGGGGGACATCCTCAAAGAGGAATCACCCGGGCAAAAATCCATACAGGAGTCCCATTATTGAAAAGACATCCTATCTATAATTGGTTTTGGAGGAGGGGGTTAAAACTGAATCAATGTGTTCCTCGGGTCACGCCTGCCCCTTCATTAAACGTATATCTGAGCACTCAGCAAATGAGAGAGGCTGGGATTACCAGCTGCAACAGCTAGGGGGTGGGGGTGGGGGTGGTGGCGGTGGTGTCGGGGGCTGTCGGTGCGCTGATTGCACTCTCCACCAGTTTTCCATACACTTTTTAATCTCTGTGAAATGCTAAAGAGGCAATCAAAGGGATCTGCGGGGGGCCCGCGCTGTCAAAATGCCGTCTGCGCGTCAGTCTAGTGATTTCTCAGCCGCCCGCCGCCGCATTAAAGAGGAGGCCTGATCAATCGGTGGGAAGAGCCGGCTCTGGCATTGTGCCACGGAGCGAGGGAGACCGAGAGAGAGAGAAAGAGAGAGAGAGAGAGAGAGAGAGAGGTGGTGTTTTCTGTTTAGCATGCATAACTCCTGCTGGAGGCAAGACCTCGCCACTCCCGCCAGACCAAAGTCAAAGTGGAGTTCTGGCAATAGGGGCAAACTACGTACACGTAGCGTTGCGCTTCCCCTCCGAAGGAACGTTTGTGAGTCACGACAATTCGTCTCACTCGGCTCGTTCCAAACATCTCATTTGGAGCGGATGTTCTGGGCCGATTATTACTTTGATGCTTTAATTTTGAGCTACTTAGTTTGTTTTTGTGTGTGTGAGCATTAGGGCTGGATATTTGGAAGGATCCCGCGATTCAATGTTGATTCGATCAATTCAGTATATTATCACAATACCATTCTCTATCAATAGATTGACATTATTATATTGACACGGAAATTAAATATTCAATATTCATTTGTGACCGTGGTAGTACTTCATTTAGAGTGGAAAACGGTTGCAAAACCTCCAAACAAAGTATCGATAGTAGAATCTTCCAAGCGATTCAGAGATTGAAACTACATCATTTTGTCGTGTTGCGTTATCGTGCCAATTTTTTATTAAGCTCCTCATGTTGAGGAAGTATGAAATCAATTTTACCCTTTTTTTGAATGAATGTGCCATCAGTGAAATTGCTTGTTATTTTATTTACTGCCCGGTAACATCCAGGTGGAATTTATTCATTCCGCATATTCAGCGATTCTGGGGTAGAGCCTGCGCTGTCGATTAGAAATCTTTGAATCACTACATTTTCAAAAAGAGCATTTTTTTTTTATTGCTGATATATTGATCGGTAAGTGAGGATCTTAAGTAAGTGGCTTTGACGGCAGCAGTAAAAAAATTCGAAATATATCTGTTCTTAAAAGGGATCGATTGGTCATCCCCCAAATTGGAAAATGTTTGGAGACCTTCAGACCCTCCACATTTTATAATTTACAGAATTAGACACGACGTGGACACAGTTTCACCCCCCCCCCCCCCCCGTTGTATTATGTTCCAATGTCTCTGACAGACTCGAGTAGCAGAAAATATGAGCGCTGGAAACGTGACCTCCACGCCACCGCAGCCCACGCCTCTGTTTTCACTTTAATGAGACGGCACGTAGATGGTAAAAGCTCGCCGGGCGCGCGGTAATTGCCACGTTGGGGCACAGGAAAGCTTGGCTGCCATTAACCTCTCAACACTACAATTCACTTCACATGTATGGCAATTACCTCGCAAATAATATCCAATCTTGGGAATGCCGGCGTTCTTGATTTCCTGTAATTAAATTGCCCCCCCCCACCCCTACACGTGGAATTTATGAATCACACGGGGTCAAAAACGGGCACCTGTAATCATCAGGGATTGAATTTGAAGTGGTGGTTGTGTTCGACCCCCCTCCTCCGCTTAGCACTTAATCGTTCCAATGAGAGGGGTCATATTTTCCTCGTGAGGGGGGTCAAGAGTAGGGTGGCGTTGTTTCTTTTTTTTTTTTTTTTTTTTTTTTGTTTTGTTTTGGGGTTTTTTGTTTTGCCGAAGCGCAAAAGGAATGCGATGCGATGATTTGATCTCCCCTAATGCCCGGTTCGCCGCCACGAAGGGCGATGCAGCCAACGCCTCCGTGGTCTTACTTCCACTCCAGATAATGAAAGACGTCGCCGGCTGCCCTCGCAATGCGCCGCGCGAGCCTGGTACGCCCTTATCCCCCCCCCCCCCACTCAAGGAGCCCAAAAACATCACCTTCCACGCGTGATATATGGGATTCGGGTCGCGGGTGTGCGAATAGATTTCGAAACCTCTCTCGCCTCTTTGTCACCCCCCCCCCCGGTAAATCGGCCACCATTTTGTTTGCCGCGGCTCGCAAAGAAAAAACCTGCCGTTCCCATTTGAACTAAATGGATTCGGGTTCAGTTGCCCAGGCACGTTTGTTTTTTTGGACGCCCCTCCCCCCTCCAGTCGAGATTAGCTAAATTAGCTGTGAAGAGCAATGACTCATGGGAGTGTGCATGTTTGGTGCAGATAATTGCAGAGCCAGTGTGCCGTACCCTGGCACCCGGTGTGGGACTGCAGGTGGACTGGCACAGAGAGAGGGACGCCTGCCTGTCACCGCCGCACATCTGGCCCCCACGGGAGTCGCAAACTTCTATTACGGCCGCCGCAAAATGGGCCCTTCAAATCCTAACACCGCCTTGCCAAAATGTGGCGCTGAAAGCCTGAAAGGCCACTTTGTCGGCGAATCCTCTTTCCAATATTTGTTAATCTTTCTGTTTTCGTGTGTGTGTGTGTGTGTGTGTGTGTGTGTGTGTGTGTGCACTTCACAATAGCTTTGTAAGAGCATTTTTACAGGAAATTTAGATTAGAGCAAACATTACACATACGTGACAGCTCTTAAGTATTTCTGTCTCTCTGTCTCTGTCTCTGTCTCTCTCTCTCTCCCGGGGCATCTTGCCTTACCAGGAGGGCGTTTGCATACATCGGCGCCGATAGAAGTTATCTGTGGCGTGCGCGGTGTTTTTCTCCAAACTTGCAGAGCCCGAGTTTCCATAGGAGCTAATTAGGAAGCGCTGTGCGAGGGCTCCGCCTAAGGGGGGGGGGGGGGGCTGACAGTCGAGAGGAGCGTTGTTCTGTATGGTCGGCAGTCTCCCAGAGAGTGGGCCATAATTCATCATTAGTATATCAGAGTCCAGGTGCAGATGAGAACTGATAGAGGCGGCAGCCAGTCAAGTCCGGGCACTCAAGGAGGAAAATCTTATCCCAGGGACAATTCCCAGGGTCAGGCCCATGGTAATTGAAATAATTTGGCCCCCAGAGTTGTTTAATCACTGACAATCACACATGCAGTTGGGGGTGGGGGGGCTGCGCCAAATTGAAGAACCCACAAGTCTGATTACATCTGCCATCCTTAACCGCCTCACCCAGAGCCCCACCCCACCCCACACCCCCCCTTTCTCACTTTCCCATCAGTCGCGAGCGTTAATGTGTCTTTAACACGCACGCGGAGGCCCAGGGGTCGCCGGAAACGTATGCCCGTCACATGCCGAGTTTCTCTGATTTAGGATTTGGGGGCAGGGGTGCCACTTCGCACCCATAGGCAACCATTTTTTGCCACGAGTGAGTGTGGCAAAGGCGACGACGCATCCTGTTTTTTTTTTTGTTTTTTTTTTCAATTTAGTTAAGAAAAAGCCCTTTGCTGAAATTCAACAAATCATTTGTCTGTTATTAACCCCAAGCCAGTAATTATGCAGATTGCCATAGATTTCCGAGTGCCTGGAAGTGAGATCCAGGGGTTGCTGCTGGCCTGGCAGGCGGACAGGCGGCGTGCGTGTTGTGTGTGTGTGTGTGTGTGTGTGTGTGTGTGTGTGTGTGTGTGTGTGTGTGTGTGTGTGTGTGTGTGTGTGTGTGTGTGTGTGTGAGGGGGTGGGGTTGTGTGGGGGAACTGAACTTGCCACATTCATCATGTTGACTGATGGCACGGGGAGCTGGTCCCCGGGTCCCGGTGGTTAATGTAGTGGGTAATTAACTGTCATTTGCCTAGTAATAGGCCAATGATCAATGGTTTGTGAGGAAACAAATTCTAATCCACCAGCTGATGAATGCACAAGCGAGGGCTGGAGCAATTGAAGTGCCGGGTGGGGGCGGGGGTTAGGGTGGGGGGGGGGGGGGGGGGTATGGATGGAAGCAGGAGGAGGAGGAGACCAAGGCCTCTGGCAGAATATTTAATGACTCTCACACACACACACGCACACACACACACACACACACACACACACCAATACACCCAACCCTGGAAAACACAACATAGATAAACAAAACAAAGTTAACTCTGGGAAAATTCAATCAGTGAGCAATTAGTATGTAGCATGTAGCATTTAACATGTAGCATGTAGCTCATGCTTAGGGTTGCCAGCTGTCCCTTATTAGCCGGGACATCCCCTTTAGCTATTGGGCTATATTGTTTTGTCCCATACTGGACCTTGTCCCGTATATTGATTGCTACCTTGCTTTGATCACCAGACGGCTTCACAGATCATAGATCTGATACAACAGCAGCAGCAGATCATGTGTTGATCACCAGTCGTCCAATCACAGGCCCCCTCATGTGCGTCAGGTGTACGTACGTATTGTGTAAATGCGCCAATTCTTGCAACAACAAAAGAGTTTTGGTAATGTCTGGTGTTGATAATTTAATTAGAGGTTTATTCACATAAGCTTACATAATGATATACGATTAGTTGATTAATCCATTAGTTGCCAACTATTAAATTAATTGGCAACTATTTTGTTTCGAATCTGAAGAGAATGTGAATATGAATGAATGAATATGATTGAATGAATACGAATTTACACTGTATATTCACACAACACCATACCCACACATCCACGGCACCGTGCACCCGAATTTGGTTGTCAGAAAGTTGGCAACGCTACTCCTGCAACACGTGGTTCTCATGCTTTCATGAGAGACACCTGCGAACGGTTGAACATTTATACAAGGGAATTATGGCTATTTTTGTTTTTGTCACATCTCTACAGTTTATCCAGAGTCACTTTGTCGTTCCTCCCACCACTTCCCCAAACGTGAGATCCGTTTGGCCTTTTTTGGGGTGTGGTTATTTTCGGCGTTACAGCACACTCCAGCAGTCAGCTCAGAGGTCACCCCCCCCCCCCCCCCCCCCCCCCCCAAAAAAAAAGTGGGCGGGATTTGGCGATGGCAGTCAAGGCTTAGGAGGGTTGAGATTCGGTTTTTGGGGTGCGCTGGGCCAAGGCCTTGTGGAATAATTTAATTGGCGTCTGTTTTTCTCTCATCAAATAGGTACCACTGAGCCGTACCGAGCTGCGATGCACAGCGAACGCCCTTTTGACTTGAGCAAGGTAGCAGGGCTGGCTGCCTGTCGCTGTTCCCTTTCAAATTCAGATTTGAGCAGAACAGAGAGGGCGGGGCGGGGGGGGGGGTATGAATTTGAATATAATGCCGCATCTTCAATGTCTTTAAATATACATGGTATTTAGTCATGGGTGTGAAGCCGATTGTGAGCGTTCTCTCTTCTACACATGTTGTTCCGTGTTAGCTAGACCCGCTGTCCTCGCACGCAAGGCGGCTGACATTCAGCTCAGCGTTGGCCTCAGACAGACACACAGACGGAGCGACGCATTAGAATCCGATGCATTTTATTGCCAATTATATTCGGGCGTCAGAACTAGACAGACCTTGAGGCCCCGCACGTCTCTCTCTCTCTCTGTCGCGCAGCCTCCTCTGGAAAACCTTCTCGCGGAGGGCTTGCGCACGCGCTCTCCTTTGAATTCATTACGAGCAAACTGCGTTTAATTTGCCGCCTCCCTCGAGAGCCATTAGCGCACGTGGCATCAAACTGGCGGCGCGGGCGAAAGACGAGTGGCAGGTACGCTCCATCCTTCCCCCTCCCCTCCCCTCTCTGCAGGGCACAGCGCGGGCGTTTGAAGTCTGTTTGCCGCACAAGCGCCGAGCGCGGCTGGCTTGTGTCGCTGCCAAACGCAGTCTGGGTGAATCTCTGAAGACTATTATTACCCCTGCCCCGCTCCGCCCGCCAACGTGTCACGAGCCGCCAAAAAGAACCGTTTGATTTTGAGGGTATTGTTCCCGGCGCGAGTCGGCAGAGGCGGGGTGTTTCCTTTAAAGGGGACATATTATGAAAATTTGGGTCAGAGGCCCATCGGAGACATGCGGGTCGCCGGTGGGCCTACTAACACACAAACCGTGAAATGAGATGACCCAAGTCAGTTTTATGTGGGCTCCCTATTTGAGAAAACATGTGATTAAACCAGCCGTTCAGATTTGGCCCACCTTCCTACATGGAGTGGCGCCTCATTAGAATTAGAACAGCCCACCAGCTGAGAAACTCCACCCACGGCCTGAGAAATACCCAGCTCCGCACCGCTAGCATTTTGTCGAAGCTAAGATCTCAGTTTGGGAACTGCTCTGTTTTTGGCTGCCCAGACCAGCGCCGATCTTTTAAAAGAAAGGAATCGCTGTCCGTGACAAAACTGCAGATGGGGGAAATGTAAGTATTTAAAAAGTAGTTGAGCTGGGTTTTTTTTTGAGGCATGCCTGTCAATCCTCCCGTTTTCCCTGGGATTGCTGCATTTTACCCTTCTCTCCTTGTCGCCCCGTTTAAATATTTTCCCGTAAATCTCTAAATCTCTGTAAACCTTTCTAAAAAAAAAATCCCCAAAACAACAGGTTTGGCAGTAACGTCGGCGCACGATCTGATGCGAGTTCCTCCAAACAAAACCAAGAAAAACAATGTGTTTTTATTGTAGATGCATTTATTTTATTTTCCTCCGTTCCCTGATTGAATGAAACCGAAAAGCCCCGTGCGTAAGGGGTGATATAGAAAGCCCCTCCCCCCACCCCAGACACAAGCGTTCTGGAGTGGCGTGTGGGGAGCAGCAGCTCATTTCGGTTTAAAGCGACACACAAACAGCCCATCGAGAACAGGGCATGTTAGAATGGCTAGAATGTATAATCTGAGTGGTATTTTCAGCAAAAAAACTTCAAAGACATGTTTTGGGGACCTTAGAGACCGACATGAACTTGTTGAAAAGGAGAATAATATGAACTTTTATCGTTCAAAACCACCATTTCTGATCGCACATTTCCGCTTATCTTGACTATTCTCTGCAGACGCCGCGTGGGACCTACACCAGTGTGAATTGGCCGGGGGGGGCGGGGTGTGCGAGAAAGACCAGATGTCACCTATGTCACTTTGCCGCGGCAGCTACAGACGACTTTACTAATGATTGTAAAGAGCACACACACCCACAAACAGATCAGACAGCGAGGATTTCATGCCAAAGACCCTCCTTGAAGCAAAAATCCTACAGTCATAACAGAACATGCGTTACTGCGTCAAAAAACACATTTTTGTTTTTTTATGTAATTATCGCATTCATTGTGACAGCCCCAATAAATATATACAGTTTATAAGTATACGTTCAAGGGGCGAATGCAACTTTTCCTTCGGATTGTTCCACCTCCAGCACTTCTTCCACTCCACATAGAAGGAGTGTATTCACACGTGGTGGGGCGGTCATGCGTCCTCCCGAAGCTGTATCTCTAACTTGCCATTGGCGTCCGCTGAAAAGGAACGCGTTGCGGAAACCACTGCCGTGCACGCAGATTACCCCGGTTCTTTCGAAAAACCCAGCCGGATTATTCGACTTTGTAACATAGAAAGAGTGCGCGATGCCTTGAATCGTGTTTGGGCCAAACACGACCTCACAATGAAGAAAGTCCAATATGGAGACATGGCAAAGGTTAGCTTTCAAAGGAGGAAAAGAAGCTTAAAAACTCCTTTTTTTGGAGGATATTTGAGGAGGTTTTTTGATATATTTGCGGAGTTGAGACTGTTTGCGCCTTTGTCTCACCGTGTTAAATAATTGTGCTTTACAACGCGCTGATGTTCATGTTCAAAAGTCACGCTTGTTATCGCACACTAAAATCTATCGGCTCTTGTTCTTTTTCCCTTTTTCTTTTTTTTTTTTTAAGATCAATTACTTGACTTTGTATGGAGAAAAATCCTCATTTTATCCGTTTCACAAGAAGGCCTCCAGGCAACGCACATTTGCGCAGAAGGAGCAAGGACAGGAGATAACACAAACGTATCTATATTTAGATGGCTCAAAGGACAAGGCATAATTCTTTTAATTAAGCCGGCGCTGATCTATCAAATTCGCTCCCTTTTTTCCCCCTCTTCCTCCTCCTATTCTGCTCCTCGGCTTTCAGCCGCCTGCTGCGCGCGGAGAGATATCTTTCATTGTCTCAAGGTGTGTCGACAGTGGCCCCTTAATTCCGTAGGTATTCACGGGGGCACAATTTATCTGCCTCCTTCGCCGCTGGGAAACATACTTTGTGAAGGTTAATAAACAACCCTGCATATCCCAAGCACCAAGATCATTTATCAGATTGCGATCTCTTACAGACTCTGAGAGTGGCGTGCTGTTTTATCATCTTAACAACGACGGCTGAAAGTGCCCCAAGAAGTCGGCCTAATAGCTTATTTTGTTATATGACTTTTGTGTGTGTGTGTGTGTGTGTGTGTGTGTGTGTGTGTGTGTGTGTGTGTGTGTGTGTGTGTGTGTGTGTGTGTGTGTGTGTGTGTGTGTGTGTGTGTGCGTTTCTTCCCGTTATCAGATGTATTCCTCCCTCCTTACTTCCTTCCTTCCTTCTTTCCTTCCTTCATTCCCTCCTTTGTGGCTTGGTCGAGGTCACCGTGCACTAACGGGCTCTGAATCTCTAATGAACACCCAGGCTAATGCCCCTGGATCTGCCGCTACAGTGACGGGGGCTTCTCCAGCGTCTTGGAGTGGAGGCACAAGCTGCGGCCCCCGCAGCGGCCCCCGCTAGTTCTCACCGCTAGTTCCCACCGCGCCTACAGTGGCGGAGCAGCGTTCAAACATATTTCTGTGACAGATCCAGAGACGCTGTCCGCCCCAGTGGATTGCAGTGGCGTATTTATCTTGTCTCAGCCCTCAGTCACCCTCTTAAGATGTGATATTGAATAGCAGTTGCGCTGTTGATTGAAACTCTGGATTTGGCAGTTTCAGACCGGTATTGACATTGTATCTGTGATTTTTATTTCCCTCTGTGTGTGTGTATGCGTGTGTGTGTGTGCGTGCGTGCGTGCGTTCTCCTGCCCGGCTCAGGTTGTTCGGCGTAACGGGGAACTGCGCCGCCTGCAGCAAGCTAATCCCGGCCTTCGAGATGGTCATGAGGGCCAAGGAGAACGTTTACCACCTGGACTGCTTCGCCTGCCAGCTCTGCAATCAGAGGTGAGCTCCTAAGCAATTGATTGGACAGATTCCCGCTCCTCTGTCACGCCGGCCGCCCAATCAGGAGGGCGCTCGTAGGGGGTAAATCAAGATGGCAGCGGCATCGTCAATCCCCAGTCTCCGGTCGGTGGTGCCGTGACGTGTGGTTTCAGTGTGAGTGATCTGTCTACACCCTCTGCGCACTCAGAAGAACCAAGGCCCGTTATCTCACGCTCACTGACAGCGTGTTTAAAGTGGTAATCCGTGAGATTCGTTTGTTAAAAAAATAATAATAACCCCATAGTTGATACGGACACTTTCTCTACTTTCTCTATACTTGTCGTCTATACGCTGTTCCCTTGTTGGTGGCCTTTGCCAGCAAGAATGCACTGATCGGGCAAAGAAGTGAAGGTCAGCCGCAGTGAATTTGAGAAACCAGCGTAGCCAGATGTGGTCAGTAAACTGTTGATGTGCATGAACATTCACAAAGAAGAATGGCACCCTCGGATGAAGAAAGATCCTCCACCAACTCAAGTGGCCAAGAACAAAAGCAGAATTGACCCATCAGAAGTAGGCTAACTTTGGAGTCAAGAAAATCTAGATCTTAGATCAACACTTAAAGCTCTGGCAAGTTTAGTGCAATGTGCAAGGTAAAAACCCTCCTCTCTCGCTCACGCTACATCACCGTCTCTCAAAGTGTCTCTCTCTCTCACAGACACACACAGGCTCCAGCCAGACACTTTGCGCATACTAAAGGCGAGGGGCCTGGTTACGCACAATTAGCACTGGGTTATTGTCTTGCCACTTCAGGCGGCTGCGCCAGACAGCATCCCCTAATGCAAGAAGTCAGCTAATCTTCATCACCCGGGCCTGGGCAGACCTACTCGGCTCTCGCGCATTAAAACCCATTTAAGCGCAAGCAAATCTTTCTTTTTACATTAGGGCAGCCGATGGACTGTTGAATAAAATCGACTTCGGTGCGTTTGGCGCGGTCCGCCACGGTCCGCCACGGCCTCGTGCCGCCTCCTACCGCCCATCACAATTTCGCCGACAATCAGACAAGATTCATGGCATGGCGTTGGCCTCTAATTGAAGCTGCAACTTGTTTGTGGTTTCGTTTCGCGACTTTAGCGGCAGTGCGGCGTAAACAGGGGGGAAATACAGTTTCTTAAACCGGTTCTCAAAAAGTCTGTGGTTTCTCAGAGAAACGTCACCAACGAAAGATGTGCGTAGTAAAATAAATGTGTAAAATAACCAAACTGTTCCATGGTACATGGTGGGGGACAGATGAAGAAAATAACAAAGATCATCACGTTCCAAGTCACCTGTCAAGGGGTGGGATATATCAGGCAGCAAGTGAACAATCAGTTGTTGAAGTTGATGTGTTGGAAGCAGGAAAAATGGTCAAGCGTAAGGATCTGAGCAACTTTGACAAGGACCAAATAGTGATGGCTAGACGACTGGCTCAGAGCATCTCCAAAATGACAAGTCTTGTGGGGTGTTCCTGGTATACAGTGGTTAGTACCTACCAAAAGTGGTACAAGGAAGGACAACCGGTGAACCGGTGACAGGGTCATGGGCGTCCATTGGCTCATTGATGCGCATGGGGAGCCAAGTCTAGCTCGTGTGGTCTGTGTCAGAACACACAGTGCATCACAACTTACTGTGTATGGGGCTGCGTAGCCGTAGACCGGTCAGAGTGCCCATGCTGACCCCTGTACACCATTGAAAGCACCTACAATGGCCACATGAGCGTCAGAACTGGACCATGGAGCAATGGAAGGAGTTGGCCTGGTCTGATGAATCATGTTTTCTTCTACATCATGTGGATGGCCGTTGTTAGTGTCCGATCCGATGGAACATCAGTGGGATGTGCTGGAACAACAAGCCTGATCCATGGGGGACCCACCTTACAACCTCCAGGACTTAAAGGATCTGCTGCTTGGTGCCAGATACCACAGGACACCTTCAGAGGTCCTGTGGAGTCCATGCCTCCACGGGTCAGAGCTGTTTTGGGGGCACGACGGGGAGCTACACAATATTAGTGGCTTTAGTGGTGGTTTTAATGTTGTGGATAGTCGGTGTATTGTGCAGTATTGTAAATAAGCCTGTACGGGAACAATTAAACAGAAAGGGAGTGCAAAGAATTGTTTTTTAAAGACGCTCATAAACACGGTCCTCTCTCTTATTGAAGGGTGACCAATTAAATTGAAATCATCAATCTCATTCGACACACCACACGAGTGCTTTCCCAACTGTCCAGTTCTGCCATTCTGATTGTCCCCTAAAAGCTCAATTGAATAGAATGCTTTTGACATACAGCTCACTAAAACGAACAGGTAGAATTTGGCACAGTGGGCTAACAGTGGTATTTACACCTGGTGACAAGCGCACAATGCAGCCAGAAGAAGTCACACGCTGTTCTCAACATTTCTTTGAGAATCGCACTGTTCCCAAACACACTGAAGGAGAAATGTGGGATTAACGTGGCCACTCAAGAAGCCATGTTCAATGTTTAGTCCACATTCAAAGACTCATTATTACAATGACCTTCTCCATATTTTCAGGGGAGGGGGGTGTTGTTAAGAATTCCCTGAATAGTTCTTCCAGAGTGTCGTCGTCAGCCCCTGCCTGGAAATAGGCTCCCGTCGGTTGTTTGTCTGGAATACCGATTTGCTGCCGCTGTCCGTACTACTACCAGCGACCCTCCCCCCCAGCCTTCAATAAAGCAATCTAATCCATCTTGCAAATGGCCCAGAGGAGATTTCTCAGAGGAACATCGTCGGAAAATGTGAAATCTGATAAACAGAGCGAGCGATCTTGAGGTCGCTGGGGGTCCCGGTGTGTAATTATTCCCCCACCCTGCGCTCCTGTGGGTCAGCCACCGCCACGGACCGTGTTGTCCACTTGAAGGTTGAATTGCTGCAATAGAGTTGCAATTCAACCTATACATGTGCAGGTACACACACTGACCACACACACTGAGACACCCACAGCATCAGAAACCCCTCTGGTGTGTGTGTGTGTGTGTGTGTGTCTCTGTGTGTGTGTGTGTGTGTGTGTGTGTGTGTGTGTGTGTGTGTGTGTGTGTGTGAGTGTGAGTGTGAGTGTGAGCGTGTGTGTGTGTGAGTGTGTGTGTGTGTGTGTGTGTCACATCACACAGAACCAAGAAAGTGGCCAACTCTGAGCCGGTTATTAATCTGATTTCATCATGGACTCGCTGCGCCGGACTCTAATGGTCCCCCTCACCCCCACTCTGTGCCAAGCCATTAAAAGGGTCTTATTTTAAGTGGGAGGCCAATTAGTGCGGGGGGAGGCCCAGAGTGGACACGTCATGGCAAGCCGAGAGCAACCCTTTTTCCTGTATTTCATCGTTATCATCGTTATCATCTTCATCATCGTCGTCTTCAGCCCCCACTGGCCTTGCCGTGTTGCAGAAGCATGTTCGGACGCAAAACCGATGGGTGGGGGTCTACCTCCACAAGGTGGGAGGCGGGAGCCCAATGGGGAGGCTGCTTTTTCTTCTTCGATGTTATTGTTGACGTTCTTCTCCTTTACATGCCGCCTGTATTGGCGTCACGCTGTGAGGGGGCGGTTGGGGGGGACGGGACGCTCCTCTCTCGGGCCCATCAGTGGAAATATAGGCTCCTTACATTGTCACTGATTGCTCACGTCTGCACCCAGAGTGGCCTCACACTGTTAAAGTGGACATAAATCCCACCGCTGTGACCTTCTCATCAGCCAGCCCAGTTAGTACCCCCACCCCACCCCTTTCCGAGCCAGGTGGAGGGAGAACTACTGTGGTCTTAGTGGCCTGGGGGACAGGGGCTAGTTCTGAGGGAAGAAAGGGTTGTTGGAGGGAGGTGGGAGGTGATACACTGTGTGCGTATGTGTGTGCGCGGGTGTGGAACAGGGGAGGGGAGAGATGAGAGTCCATCCAGCAGGCCGTTAGCCACATATCAGCCCTGGGGGACAGCTAATCGATTGGGCTGTCGTCCAGCCTCATCATCTGGCCCGTGCTGGCCCAATTTCCCTCTGATGAGCTGGAGGCCACGGCGCGGCGGAGGCTCCTGGGACGCCGCAGTACCGGGGAGCAGGGGGCCAGGGTGACAGTGCAGGTGAGGGTGGGGGGTGGGGAAGGTCAGCGCTGATAAGGAAGGGACCCTTCAGGACCCCCCCCCCCCCCCTCCAGACTGGAGCCTTTGGAAGGGGGAGAGTGACACCAATTGGGCTGAGCGCAGCCGAGCTCAGCCACTGGTGCAGCGTGTGTCATGAGTCAGGGCTGTTAGACGGGAGCCCTAATAGGCAATAAGGGACACAGTTGTCACTTTGTGCACGATCGGAGTAGAGAACTCGGAGGGGAACAGTGCAACGGCAAATCCGCCTCTCCACAACTGCGCACTAACAAATGCAAACAAACACAAATAGGCATGAAAGGTGCTGGAACCACAATAGGGCGGCACATACATCTGACCTGCCTATGTGCGTCTCTGATGGCGTGGCCGCACGCTGGGACAGGTTTACAACACGGTGCTACAATTAAGCATCGGTGTTAGGGAGCCAACTGTTAGTGAACCTGCATCCCAGCAGTAATTAAATCCGCTCTCTCTCTCTCTCTCGCTCGCTCTCTCTCTCGTTAACGCAGGCCTCCGAGGCAAACGGCTGGCATCGCGATACATCCCCCCCCCCCCTTTCTCCGCGTGTGCCCGCGGAAGCCATTTCTCCTCCCTCCCTCCAACGAGGGGTCTCCAAAGACTCATTATTTACAGTCGCCTCAAAGTAAAAGGAAGGGAGATGGAAGGAAGGAAGAGAGGCGGCCGAGGAGGAGCAGTGTCGGGGGAGGCGTCAGGGGGTCTGCGCTGCAATTACGCGAGGTGATCATCACCTCTGGATAGATTGTGAATGTTTACTGATGGACTTTTGAGCTGCAGATGCCGCAGTTCCCTGTGCGCGCACTCGGGCTGTCAACATTGGCCAGAAATCATGTCCGAATATTCCTTCTGAAAAACACACAAGTTCGAATATTTTCGAATATCTATTCCAATTTTTAAATGTTACAATTTGACCAACGGGCTGTGTTGATCCGTGTTAGGTCATTGCCATAGGGCAAACAACAAAAACAGAAACAACGAGACATAAATGGTATCGGTACAATTTACAGTTAATTTACCAAAGTACTTCCAACGTGGCTTTTAAGACTGAGCTGGTGTCCAGACTCTCTGCCATGCTGCTGCTGTTGAATTATGGGCTGTTTTCAGCTCGACTCGGTTGGTGTCACTCAGTGCGGCCACAACCCTTAGTGACGCCACTGAGTACTCCCCTGATTCACATGTTGGCAGGGGGAGCAACATTTTAATAATAAAAAAAAAATTATACATTTCTGCTGAAACACTGCATTTTTTATTTTTATTTTTTTTTTGAATGTTAAATATCAGATTCCAACATCTTTTATTATTATTTATATTTGCAATTCGAGATATCAATCGAACCATCGCTTCAGAGCAGTAGCACGCGCTCGCCGCGTGGAAGCAGCGCTGCACCGCCAGCTCCTTCATCAGACACGCCTCCGACATGCCAGGCATAATATCCTCATCATAATTGGCGCACGGATGTCAACACACGCTGTTGACATTTCACCGAGCAGAAACAATTTGGCTATGTGAAATAGGCAAGGGGGGGATGGGGGAGCGGGCCAAGTGAAGAGCGTCAAAAGGGAGGAGAGAGAGAGGGAGAGAAAAGCACGGGCTGTAAATAAACAGAATCCTCTAAGTGAAGAAAGGTTGGGGGGGGGGAGCACTGTGTCAGTAACGACAGCCACTAATGGATTCTGGGAAAGAATGTGTCATTTAAAGGGGGACACGTTTTCGGCGGGGCAGATGACATCATTACATAAAGCCCACCTCCAGCCCGCTGGTTAATCGCCATGTCACCCGCCGGCTTGAATGCTTATTAGCTCTTATTTGATTTGCGCGGTCCGCCGTCGCCTGCGTTTCAACGTATCCAAGACGTCAACGTGATTACAGGCCGGTAGAACGCTGAATATCGCCAGGAGTTATATTTATATGGAGTCAACGTATACAGTACAGTCATTCATTGCTCTAGAGCAGCGGTCTTCAACCGCCAGCACTATTTTTGTGAAAAACTTTTAAATGTATTTTAGACCTTTTTTTTTTGTAATCTTTTTTTTAGTCATCTGATTCACTAAATAAAAGAAACAAATGGTAAACGTTTTTACTCTTGTATTGATATGAAACAGCATTTAAAACCCTCTTTCAGATTTGTGAAATCTTCATTTTATTTGTGAAAACAAGAAAAATGGGGATTCCACTGTATCCTTCCTACAGAGACCAGTCACGCTCCATGACTGGTCTACTGTGTAGTGTACTAACAGATCTAAACTAACTTCAATACGTCTAAACTAAAAACAAGCAGGAACCATCAGCATCATAACTGAGTACATGATTAAATTAATAAGGCGTTATAGACGTATTTATAGGCCAGGCTTGACCCCGCCCAGAGGTTTGGAGCGCTCAGTGGACCCTGACGCCGGAGAGTTTATCCGTCTCAAGTCTATGGCTCGGGAGGACCACTCATCGATGGGATGTACGACCAACCCCTCTCAGCGAACACGGCGCCGCTGACCAAGAAACACCTCTAGGTGCTGGAAACGGAATTCCCCCCGTTCCCCTCCACCCCCCCCCCCCCTCAGCAAACACAGCGGTCCGGGGCGCTGGCCGACCTTGTAGAACCAGCCGTGTGGGAGATAAGCGTCCCTCCAGCACAGAGCGCGAGCGGGAGCCGCGCTACTCCGACATAATCTGGCCGACGCCCGGCAGAGAAAGGTCAATCGCGTCCTGTGCTTGTACTGTAGTGGGGGGGGTTTTGGGGGGAGGGGGGGCGGTGTGGCGGCGTCGGGTCAGGCGCTGTTGTTTCTCCTTAACAGCTGTGGGTGTAGAAAGTGACCCTCACACACTCACACAGACTAGACTGCAGATATACCGCCAGCACCTCCAGCCGGAACCCAACGCTCGTAATCAAATTGATTGTCTTCTTAAGTGAGCCGGGTACGGCTGGGGTGTGCGGGTACAGGGGGCCGCGTGGAGGAGTTTGGGGGCCGGGGGGGTGAGTAAATAACGCAGGGAGAGGCACAGGGAGAGAAGCGTGGGCCCCATGCGCCGCCTCTGTGCTCACGGTGAGATGCTGTTTTCCTCGATGGTTATGTAACCCCACCTCCACTTTTGTCTTTTCTGCCGTGCAGGTTCTGCGTGGGAGATAAGTTCTTCCTGAAGAACAACATGATCCTGTGCCAGACGGACTATGAAGAGGGCCTGATGAAGGAGGGCTACGCCCCCCAGGTCCGCTGACCCCAGCCACCCCCACACAACCCCAGGGGGAGGAGGAAGAGGAGGAGGAGGAGGAGTGGAAGGCGGAGAGAACCATCGATGACACGACAAAAGCACTATCACCCTCCTTACCTGCCCTGCCCCGCCCGACTCCTGCACCCAGTCCTCACATGTACATAGCAGAACAAGCCCCTCCCCTTTTTTGCGGCGGAGGAGGCGGACTCTCTCTCTCTCTCTCTCTCTCTCTCTCCTGTACAGCCAGAGCTGTGGAGACTGCAGCGTTGCGACGGAGCGGGCGACACGTGTTAAAAAAACAAAGAAAAAACAAAAAAAAAACATACAAATAATAAAAAACAAATATAAATACGACCAAAAAAAATTGTGACGAATACGAAAAAAAAACAAAAATATTTGGTTTATATGTGACCGAAGGAACGCTGCTCCAAACTCAGCAAACACCACCGCCAACAGCAACAAAATGGCAACCATCCACCAATATTGACCACTATAATCTTCAGACATAGACTTTTTTCTCTTGGGGATTGGGTAATGTTTTGGGGCTACTAATGTACGTAGGCGACGCGCTTCGTCATTACGGGATGACAATGATCTCTTTTATAATATGCATTCCTTTAATCCTGCTCCAAACTGCAATCTAACCACCCAGCCCGTTCCAGAACAGACTCAATTTTGGACCGGCTTCTTTTTTGGGGGTTGGTGCTGTTTCTGGAGACTCTCTTTCTATTTATTGACAGCGCGCGTTCACATATGAAAAGGGAGGGAGGGAGTGAGGGGATGGAGTTCACGGTTGGGGTGTTTAGGGGGTTGGTGTTTGGGGTGGGGCGGGGGTTGGTTACTTTTTGTACACTGTATTTATTTGATAAGCTTTCGATGCGTTTAACTGGGAAAAAAAAAGTTTGCCTCTTTTTTTTTTTGTTGTTGTTTTTTTTCCCCCCACACTCCGATACTTGAACTCAATCACCTTTTTGAAATCACAGTTTTGGCTTCATTTTGAAGTGTCTTTGGTTGTGTTTTGTTTTGTTTTGGGCGCCCCCCCCCCCCCGCTTTTTCGGGTTGAGCTCAAACCAGGCCTTAAGACTCTGCCATCTTTTTTTTTTCCGCGATCCCGTTTCTCGCGAGAAGAACAGAAGCGCTATTTGGTCTATCAGTGTTATCTGACCCCGCGGCAGAGAATCGCTTCGTTGATTTGTAAATCCCGGGTGTACATAGAAAGAAATATTATGGGTTTTGTTTTGTTCTTTTGTTTGTATTTTTTTGCTTGCTATTGTACAATGATTTTCTTTTGATTTGTCATCCAGCATGAGATGTTTATTTTTCAGGACAGCATTTGTAAATACTGTAATTGTAATAATTTTAAGCACAAATGCAATACAGTTTTATTGTGTTACCCTTGCGTGTTTGCGTGTGTCATTCTTTTATGTCAACACTCACAATATTTACATTGTTTATAATCGTTACATCAGCCGTCCGCGTTTTGCAGTCGATGTTTTCTCCACGTCGTCCGCCCCCGTTATTGTGGAAAGTCGAGAGCGCACCGAGGCTCCGTTCCAGGGCTTTGAAGCCACTTAGTAATCCCTAACTTTCCATGAGATGGTATTCTCTCGAGTCCTTTTTGTTTAGTTCTCAAACGCTGCCATTACCACAATGGGGTTTTGTATGTGTGTGTGTGTGTGTGTGTGTGTGTGTGTGTGTGTGTGTGTGCGCGGGGGGTTTTTCTATTTTCGTACCATCTTGTGTCAAGCGTCTAAGCAGGAAACCAAACCCAACCACCCACCCAAACCAGCCCTCGCTCCTCCGCTTGCCGTCAGCAGCCTCCCAGACGAAGGAAGGAGCGCACGCTATCTCTTGGCGGCTTGTTTCAACTAATTACCTGGATTTCAATTTGGAAGCATCTGGAATGCCGGGGTAAAACATTTGGATTAAAGTTATTGCTCTAATTAGCGAGGTGGTTCTAAAGGCCCTGTGAAGTTTTGTAGACAGCGAAAACTCAACATCACAAAGCGTAATATCCAGGCCAATTAAGGTAATTGAATATCCTTATCCGGAGAACAAAGAAAGCAAGCAAAGGAAAAAAAAAAAAGTCTGATTACGCTCGGGCTGCAGAGAGTCCTTCAGTAGATGGAAACGTTCAGAGGAGATGAAGATTACAGCTGAGTCGAATTAAAAGGAAAGCTCGGGGAGAATTATCGCTAATGGTCGACGTGTTTTCATGGCTGGGCTGCTCTGGCGTCAGATGTTAATCCACATTGCGAGCGCGGCAGGCTCGCGCTGATAAACCTGGCTCTGCAAATGCTGTGTTGCCCGGTACTGTAATGATGCAACTGGGGATGATGCAACACGCTGCAGGCCCCTTTCCTGAGCGCTTTTCCCGCTTAGGATGCCAGCGAATGAATTGAGGTTGGCCTATAGTATATCGTTTCAATGAAGACCCCATGAACATGAACGCCTCATCGTGGCCAGAGAAAAAGTCCATTTATAAAATGGTACTGAGCCTCCAGCATGCGTTGCATTGCAGTAATTGGCAAAAAAAAAAAAGGTGTGATTATGGAAGATGGCGTGACGTTACATTTTTTCCCACAGCATTGGAGACTAACTAAGGGGGAAGCAAGGCATGAGATTGGTTGGATGCATGTCAAGTTTAGAACCCAATGACACCTTCAAATCAGATTTAAGTAGAATGAAACACGTTAAGATATTCCCCCGGTCCGTTAGAATTAAACCTTTCTTCATCTAACTCACCTGAATATAAACATAGCTAAAAGAGTAAGGTGCTCGTTTTTAACTTAAGGCTGCATTAAGTGATATTTCTGCTCATAAAATGAAATCGGAAGACTCTTTTGGGCCGGTCATTTTCCCGGCTGCCCTGTGTTCCAAATACAGTGGTGCTTTGACTTGTGGCGTCTCCCCTTGCGGCTGCCTGCGTGAGCACCTTGTGTCGATTACGTACATTTTGGTATGTTTTAGTATTTTTAGAGCTTATAGAGCTTATTGTGCGTAATCACCAGGTGTCATGACATTTCACTGCATATATGTATGACCGTATGTATATGTATGTGACAAATAATCTCTTGAACTTGAACTTGAACTTGAACTTACGAGTTTAATTCGTTCCGTGACAGAGCTCGTAATTCAATCTGCTCGTATAGCAAATCAATTTTCCCCATTGAAATTAATTGAAATGCCATTAATCCGTCCCAGCCCCCAAAAAACCACCCCAAGTTTTTAAATAGGAAAAATGTATTTATAAATAACAAATATTGTATAAAGACATAATAAAACATAATGAAAGAGAATGTGGAAGAGAATCGCTCATGTTTTTTTCATGGTTTAATTCGATTGACATCATCCACTTCTTCTCAGCACTTACTTTCCTAGGACCCATGGTTCGAAAAAAAAATAATTAGCAAAATAACTGCACAAAAAGCACAAAACGCGAGCAAAAAACACAAGAGAGATGCTTCCATGCTCAGGTTACCACGTGAAGTGAAGGAGTGAGAGGTGGGATGTGGCCGGAATTCGCTCGCCACGCCAACCAGCGGCGGAGTAGCTGAAGCTCGCTCCTCCTAACTCACATTTTTGCTGGCAAATCAATACAAAAAATCGACGGAACGACGGCTCGTCACTCGGAAAACTCGTATGTTAGTGCACTCGTAAATCAAGGTACCACTGTATGTTTGTTTGTTTTTTCAACTGAAAATAGCCCCATGTTCCCTCCATCTGATGTTGCCTCAACCTTAATTTAAATAAACGTTTTTGATTTTACCTTTATTTTACCAGGTCAGTCTCACTGAGATTCGAAATCTCTTTTACAAGAGAAAACTGGCCGAGAAAGCAGCAGACAATGTCGCCGAATACATAAAAACATAACCCATATAAGGGAGGGCAATACAACGCAACATTCCCAAGACGCACAAATCCAGGAGGTTAAACATTGACGAACACCAGCTTCATGACCAAGAGTGTCTCTCTTTAAACCTGTTCAGAGAGACAAAGTCCTGCAGCGTCGTGGTGTTTTGGAACTGGTTTCCAGCTGACAGGCCAGAGAACTGAAACTCAGCTCTTACCCTGGGGACTTCCAACAAAATGCAGCTATGACCGCAGGCGGTAGATGTCGTTTGACATTTGGACAAAGTAGCTACTTTGGTAGTCGACCTAATATAGCCTGATACTGGAAGAATCATTTCCATATGCCCACAACAAAAATGCACAATCTGATAGTAGGTAAATAATGTCCGAAATGGTGTTAGTGGACAAGTTACTTCCAAAGGTACCCTCTTAAATGCACTTGTTGACTAACATTATAAAATATTTACAAAATTGTGTTCTAATTAAAGCATGGAGCGGTTAATGCCATGGACACATCACGCGGCTTTCAAAGTCCTCAGATCACTGTACTGTTCACACGACGCGGCTTTCTGTCTTGTGAGCGGCATGACTGATCGGCGACGGGGGGGGGGGCCACACATAGCGAGACCTTTCACCGGGAGGAATCCCAGACGGGTCTGTTGGGTCTCCAGACCACGAAAAAACACACCCCGGGGAAGTGACACCGGAGATGACGCGATACCATGCGCGGGACAGGATTCTTTATTTTTTGTTTGATTCTTGATCACTGTAAAAAACAAAACAAAAGCGAAGAAAAACATAATTCAAATAAGAAATATATGAAAAACCTCGAGAAGAAAAGTAAAATAGCTCTGTCGCGTGCTGCTCCGTACACTTTGCCGGCTCCTCCCCTCATGCCGTGTCTGCTCTCATTGGCTGTGGGTCGTTGCGTCACTCCCGAATCGATCCCAACACGATCAGATATTTAACATGCTTGAAATCTCATCGGCGTCTGTGAGCTATTGGCGAGCGCTCGACGAGCAGTGGCGTTCCAATCGGGATCTCCAAAAACCTGTCGGCAGAAAGTCAGGGCAGAATCACTGGGTCTGAACTCAGCAACCCCACTGTCTTCTTTATGACGGTCCGTCAGCACCAAGTGACTAACAGAGCTATAAGCTATTGTGGCAAGCAGCAGAACACCATGCTACAGCTTCCTGTTTGGCTCAAAATGGTGGAGAGTGTGTGTGTGTGTGTGTGCGTGTGTGTGTGTGTGTGAGTAAATGAGTGGCTGGTGAAGACAGTGTAAAATCTCAATCTCTGCGACCCCGCAGTTGTTGTTACTTCTCAGAGTGCAAGGGATCAGGGGCAAAAGTCAGAGTTTGTTTACATCAATCATTGTTTCCTTGAATTTCGCCGAACGCAGCTTTGGCTTTCAGCGTCCTTCAGTGTGAACACATCGGGCCATACCAAATGGAAACCGAACTAAGGCGGGCAGCACAACATCAGCCGCTCCGCGATCAGACGAACACCCCCTGACCTCCCAGCCAGAAGAAATATGAAGCAAAACAAACACCCAAGAAAAGTAAAAGCTAAATTACAGTGAAACATTTCTGCTTCATCCCTCCCAGCGACTGTGAGCCGAGTACAAAACCAAATCAAAACCGAAAAAAAATAAAGCAGAGCTCTTTTGCGATAGGCTGCACAGTCATTAGGATCATTTAGAAAAAGCATTAGCTGCCAGGCCAAGTATCGTTAGCGTCTTCATCCCCGCGCCACAACTGACCCTGGAGTTAGCACTGGGCGTGCAGTGAGCCCAGCGCTCTCATTCGGCAAATGGCTCCAGGGGCAAAAATAATGATCTTTACAGACATGCCAATGCTATCTAGACCAGATAAAACTGCTTTAATGACTCCTTATCCTTTGGCCCTTTCCAGGAGATGGGTGCCCTGGCAAATATATTCCCATTGTTGGGTCATTAGCTCTTTATTGCGGGGATAATGGACTTTTGTATATTTGGTCTGATTCGAGCACACAACCCAGTGGAGAACACCCCCCTGCAAAAGATAATTCACCCCTAAGTAATGGCCAACAATGCTCATTACACCATTAGTGATCCGCAGATCATTGGCTGGTAGCGCCAACAAACAATGACATGTTTTCCTTAATAAATAGAAAAAAAAAGCTAAATGAATACAGGGTATAATTGGGTGCATTACCCTACGTGTGCCTTTGAAGCTCTGAGTTCACCGCCAAGCCCCGAAGTGATTTCATGGACGGGGCCGTCGCAATTTTGAAGTACTCTCTTCAAATGTCAGAAAGACTTGGTGGGCTAAGATAATCGGATAACTTGCTCCACAATAACGGCATCCAAGACGCCGCACAACAAACGCTTCTGCGGTTTACTTAACAACACAATCTGGCAGTGCTCGGTAAAATGAAAAAATAGAAACCAACACCCAGTTGATGTCCAAATGTTGTCTTTGGAGCCGCCGTCGCATGAAACTGTCTATTGACATTCTCAAGCAAATCCTTGGGCAATAAGGTGGCACCGCGATATGAGCGCTAACGTTGCGATAGAGACATTTGACTGTTGACGCTGTTGTTGTGTTGGCCGATACACATTTTCCTGGAGTCGCCCGGTAAGCAGCGGTATTGATTGTGCAGCTGCAACTCGAGTGCACGTTCTATCGCCACTTTGCCCCAGTCAGCCGATCCTCCGTTCAGACAATGTGTTCGCCACGTTATCGCCCCTGATAAATCTGCAGAGCCTGCCTGCCATTAGCCCGGGCACGCCAGGGACGCATAGCAAGGGCCAAATGACTCCTGAAGATTCGGGGCCTTTTGGTACTTACTTACTTTTAAAGCATTCCTTTTGATGTAGCGGGGGGAAAACCTCTACCAGATGCACCAACGTGCCGACCATCGCAACCCATGCCATCTCAAATTAGTACTCGGGCCTGTCTCATGATGCAGGATCTATTGGTTAGGTGGCCAACTATAACCTTAGTTTAGTCTAACCCTGTATTCTGTGGATCACGTTTAAGCCCGGGGTACATGGCCATGGTTACGGTTACTTATGCTGCACACTTGTCCAGGGCGGGGTCAATTCATGGATTTCAGGTCTATCCAAAACAGCTTTCAGACTGATCACTTGTCAGAAAAGTGTTGTTTTGTCCTTGATGCAGCGGGTTGGGATTCCCTAGTAACTTCTAGAAATGGTCATCCCCGCTCTTAGAGACCGTTAACGAATGCCATGGATTTAGAAGGACAATAATTAATAGGGCCGTAAAAACCAAAGTTAGTGGTTAGTTTTTGTCGTTTTGCTTGACAATGGCTTTCCGCTGGTATATCCTTCCACTTTGATACTGAAACGCAGCCAGGAAGCCTGACTATGTTGAACGTGCTTCCCCGGGCCAACCGCCACGGCCCACACATGCAAACACACACACAACGCCTGAGCAATGGAGACCACGGACCGCGACGTTACAAAGTCCTCTTTCGTAGCTTCGCCGCTGCCCTAAATATCCTAAACTGATCAAAGGGATCCTCTGCTAGAGCCAAGACGCAAACACCGTTGTCAATACCGCGGAATACCTGGAGAAGACCGAGAGAGCTTGCGTTTTTATTTATTTTTTGTTCCAGATATGATTTATGTTGAATCAAAAGAAACAGCCCAAGCTGTGGCGTGTTTACTGATCTACCCACAAATCAAACATCCAATCTGGTCACGCTGCTTTGGCAGAGTCTCTCTCTCTCTCTCTCTCTCTCTCTCTCTCTCTCTCTCTCTCTCTCTCTCTCTCTCTCTCTCTCTCTCTCTCTCTCTCTCTCTCTCTCTCTCTCTCTCTCTCTCTCTCTCTCTCTCTCTCTCTCTCTCTCTCTCTCTCTCTCTCTCTCTCTCTCTCTCTCTCTCTCTCTCTCTCTCTCTCTCTCTCTCTCTCTCTCTCTCTCTCTCTCCAGTTAGCAACAGAGATCTGTGGATTTGGGGTTTGTTTGTGCCCTGGCTTCTCCCCGGCGCCAGTGTCATGGCAATCAGGCCTGGATGCGCCCAGAGCAGGGGGAACTGCGCCACCCTCCCTCGTTCCCCATCAGTAGCGCGCCGACCCCGCGTGTTTACCACGCGCCGTTTCCATATGACCTAATCTCAAACAAATTGGAAAGATGATTGTCATCTGCGGGGGGCAGGAGCTGCATTATTCCCTACAATAACCTTCAAAAAACCTTTCGCGAAAGCCAAGAAGGAGGAGGAGGAGGAAGCAGAAGAAGGAGAAGAAAAAGAAAAAAAAATCCCAGAAGCGGATTATTCAAAAGGCAATTTTCCTTTGGTTTCCGACCCACCCAGCTCGTTTGGCGGGGAAGCGTTGCGGATGAAACGTCTTATTTTGTTGGGTGAAATGGCGCAGCAGACTCAAAGGCGCGGCGCTCTCTCTCTCTCTGGATGATGAGTTTAATCAAACAGGGCAGATGGGCGATCTAAGGAGAATTGCATGTATCGGCATTAAACAGAGGCCCGCTGAGAAAATACAGAACAGCCAGGCTTCCTATCTGCAGTGTGCGCAACACAAATACACCCAGACACCCACACACACACACACACACACACACACACACACACACACACACACACACACACACACACACACACACACACAGACTTTAGTTAAAATACAGGAAAAGAGCAACATGTCATAGTTTAGGTAAAAAAATACTACCAGAAGTGTAGTGGAAGTAGGGGGTTCTCTTTCCAGTGTTCTCATCTAGCATATCATCTCATCTAATAGCAGGCACTGGCCCCTAAAGCCAACTATTGACCCTTGCAACCAGGACCCCATAAAAATATACATTAAAACAAAAATGCAAAAAAACATTTGATTTGACCATCCAGTACAATATTGGACAAAAAATGACAAGAACAGAGAAACTTTTGGCAATGCCTTTTAGTAATTTTCCAAAAAGAAAATGGCAAATGATGTGAAAATGTCCTCCTACTTCTACAGACTACTGTGGAAGTAGGAGGACAGGGGGGTCATCACTCATCACACATTCTTCTAATAGTGTGCAGCAATCTTTGTTTACCTAAGCGGCAGGGGCAATAAGTCATGTTGTTATTCTGTCTATTGCTGTATTTGCTGGTTTGGGAAGGACTCAAGCTCCTCAAAGTTGCTCGAGAATATTCCTCAATTCTCGTCTCTCTGACGTGGTCAGAGCCGATGTGAACAATGTGCAAACGGCGCTAACCGAGCGGTTTGGGTGTTCTACAAAGCACGAGTAAATGCAAAGCTCACACCAACACACTTCAATACACACATCCGTTTGGATACAAAATCCTCAGTCAAGTATTGACGTTCTAGGTCACCGGTCTGAAAGCAAAGCAATGTTTACAGGTAGGTTGTTTGGGGCTGGTTCCAAAGCAGCGATGGATGGGCTGGGTGTGACCCCGCAGCCCACGATGAAGATAAAGAAGAACACACTTGAACATCGTCCCGTCCATAATTTTCGAAAGCACATATTTTTTCCCGAGGCTTTCAGACGGCACGGCGAATTGAATGATACGTTATGTAACTTCGACAAGAGCGGGTTTAAGCCTAAGCAATTACGCAGACGGTGAAAGGGAGGTTACGGCACACGTACCAACCCCCAGAAGGTCAGTAGACCCTCCATCAGGTGAACAATTCATTTCAAAACACACACACACACACACACACACACACACACACACACACACACACACACACACACACACACACACACACACACACACACACACACACACACACACACACACACACACACACACACACACACACACACCTCTAACTCGCTCTTCGATTCGTCTACAGTACTTTCTGTTCCTGTTCTGAGCGGGTTATTTTGGAAGGCTGCCGACCAAGGTGTGGCACTGGGATCAATGAGGGAGCTCCATAAACGAGGGGAAGGGGGCACATTATGGGGGCTGTGGGAGGGCCTAATGGGCCCTCCAGAGCCTCCGCAGGCTCCTGTTGCCAATCCGCAACGGTGCGGGTGTGCGTTGGGGATCTTGACGGGGCCACAACCTGCGGCGTAATTACCGCTGGCCGCCGCGACATGGCCCTCGACACCTTTAATACCCGAAAAACCCCCAGCCCAAGAGGCCAGGAATGGGCTGCCCCAGAGGCCTCCACCCACAGGACCGACGGAGCTTAATTTCTAAGCCGTCAAAAAACGGGCACAGCGAGTTGGAGTAGGTTGGGGGCGGGCTACGGGGAAGAAGTCAGCCCGAACCGCTTCGCTAGCGTCAGCGCCGGATTCGATTGTCATTTGGGAGTTACTGTTGATTGACTCGCGAGATTGTCTGCCGTGCTGATAGAGTCCCCGTGGGAGTTTGCGCGTCTGCGCAAAAAAACAAACAAACAAACAAAAAAAAACAGAGAAAGAAAGGAACAATGAAATCACAGAGCTCTGTTTGGCTTTGCTATTACAATCTGTTTTGAAGCGGCTACTGCTATCTGTCTCCGACAGCCTGCAGAATAACGCCTTTGATTGAGTGGGTTTTTTTATTCCGACGCTCTCGCATTGGTTTATTTGTTTTGCGAGACATGTTTACCTGAGTGACGCACCTTGGAAGGTGTCTCCGACCACCTCCGCTGATGACCCTCCCCGTGACGCCACCTTTTTTGTGCGGGTGGAGGAGCACGCCCACGTATAGCCATTTCTGTGTCTAGATGACTTTCAGATTTCAGGGCAGAAAGAGGAAGGTACACACACACACACACACACACACACACACACACACACACACACACACACACACACACACACACACACACGCACACGCGCGCACACACACACACACACACACAGAGGGCACAACAACAGAAACGAGAGCGGGCAACAAACAAAGCGAGGCGGCTGTGGACACTGGCAAGGGAGACGGTGGTGGGGGTTTTTTTTTGTATGAACTTGTCAATTCCTTACAGAGGTGGACCGCTTGAACAGCACTGTCCCCAAGGCGGAGGCGCCTGGGGCTCTACCCTGGGGGGCCGCCCCTCCAAGCCCTTCACAAATAAGGAACGACTACTTACCTGGACCTAAGTGGGGACAATTAGGAACCCCACCTCAATTTCTGTTTCCACATATAAAACTGTGCTCATGAATTAAACATACAATATGTAGATCGATAGATCGATAGATCGATAGATCGATAGATCGATAGATAGATAGCAACAAACATAGCATAGTTACAGCAGTCGCTACAGCCCTATCCAGCTTCCTCCAGCCTCGTCAGCAGTCTGTTCAGGTCATTAGCATTGCTAATAAAGGTCGCAATTCAACACCCCGCCTCGCTCTGCCTCCGTCATTTCTGTTCCCTCGCTGCATCTCAGTGGAAACGTTTGGCTTTTTTTTGTGTTAAAGCCATCCGGCCGAGGGAGTCGTCAGCCCCCGGACAGCGTGCTCTGGATGCTCTTAAGAGCACCCGGTAACTCCGCAAAGACTTATCTGTTCCCCGGGGGGGCCGACATTAGAAAAGGTATCTCGCCCTCCCCCCCTTACCTCTACCCCCCCCTCCCTCCCCCATTTCTCTCCTCCCTAAACTTAATCAAGCCGGCAAGGTGAGGAAACAAGGGGTGGTGGTAGGATAAAAGTGTTGGGAATGGTAATGATGCCAAGTAATGATTTCCCTGGAGGAAATCTGATCTATTGCCACAGGGAAGAGACAGAGAAGAAAGACTGGAGGGAGAAGAGGAGGAGGAGGAGGAGGAGGAGGAGGAGGGCGGGGGGTCGAGGAGACAAGCAGGATCCACATCAGCATTTCATGCCGGAGCACCTAAGCCATACAGGAGAAGGGGTGCGCGGAGCACAATAACAGAGAGTAAAGATGTTCTAGCGCCCTGTGGGTGGCTGTTTCGCTCTGTTCTCTCTCTCTCTCTCTCTCTCTCTCTCTCTCTCTCTCGCTCTCTCTCTCTCTCTCTCCCCCTCTCTCTCTCTGCGAGACGGGCGGGAGGGGAATTAAACAGCTGAAAGGTATGATTTAACAATGCTTAAAACTCAATACGAGCAAGATAAACAACAAATTAGATGTGTCTGTGTCGGGATGGCGGGGTGGGGTGGGTGTGGGGGTTGCGGGGGGATGGGCGGCAGGGCGGGCGGGGGGGGGGGGGGGGGGTCTTTATCGATCCCATCGTCAAAAATTAATCTGCCTTCCCTGTCTCTGCTCGAACAGGCTGCCAAGGCTGGTGGGAAGGCAACAGAAGCAACAGTTCGGGTGTGATTGGGAGAAAAAAAAACAGTAAAGCAGCACTGAGTATCCATGCACCCGTGCGCCGACAGCGGCTGCAAATCTGGCCCGGTCCTTCGGTGGCGGGGAGCGGAGATTCTCCCTCCACTTCGGAGACTTGGCTTGGGGCGTCGCTGGAGTGGCTCGGAGGCCCGACAGGGAGCGCGGGGGTTCCCTCGAAGTGGTCCCCATTGAACGGTCCCCA
The DNA here is from genome assembly GCF_960531495.2 of Zeus faber. Lineage (NCBI taxonomy): Eukaryota > Metazoa > Chordata > Actinopteri > Zeiformes > Zeidae > Zeus > Zeus faber. Next base: position 20,612,540 of record NC_137208.1, on the reverse strand, counting down.
CGCTCAAAACACAGTCCCGCATGCAGGAAAAAGCTCAATAGCTTTTTCGAAATTGGATATAAAACGGTCGAAAGACACACCGAATTACCTGTCTACTTACGCGCCAACGTCCGGAACGTCAATGTGCCTCGCATCCCGCCGGTAAAGGGGTGAAAATTAGCGTGTCTATGATGTTTCCATCACTGCTGATCGGAGCTGGAGCCCACAAATACCCGTGACTATTGCAGGGTCATTTGTCCCGGGACTGAATACCGAGTGTAACCTTTCACAACAAAATAGAAAAGCCAGATGTTAGCGGGTTTTCTCGCCGTGCAAAAGAGGTATTAGTCAGGGTTTCCCAAACTGTGAGTTCACGAAATCTGAAATGTTTTTGTTTTTTTTGAAGGCCCACACCAAGAGATTAGATAGATTGAGTCATGATTAATGCTAGGCTCCTTAGGTGATCATTTCCTAAGCATGTCTTGCCCAAACAGGCAGGTGAACGTGGCGTTTTTTCCAATTTGGTACTAATAGAGTGATTTTTGTGTAAGGTGTCAAAAAAAATGCTGTGGAAAAACAACTCCAGAATTTTAAAAAGTTTGTGAACCACTGGTCTGTGCTGTGACTACTTATTAGCTACAGTCCATGAAGTGATAGCAGAGATGTTCATATGGAAGACTTGACTTGAAGATCTGCCAACCTCACCTTGAAGAAACCTTGATCGAGCCCATATTGTAGAAAGAAGAAGATCTCAAGAAGCATGCGGCTGTGGAAGAGAGCATTTTTTAATTTAGCAAAGACAACTTTTTCTGTAAAATGCTTTCACACTCTAAATGTACTTGAGATAGAGAGGGGAGAATTGAGAATATATTTTCCCGCGTCAGATCTGAAGGGGAACCCTTGACAAATTTTTCATAAATGACACATTTGTAATTCCAAACATGTGCATAGCGTCAGAAAAGTTGAATAGACCTTGTATTAGTTGTGTGGAAGATCCCATCTGAAATATTCAGAGTTACCGTAGTGCAAAAATACGTATTGACCTCTACAAGGTCAATATGAACAAGATAGCTGTCGGACACAGGTACTGAAGAGCGACATCGTGGTTGTAGATACTCACAGGCTGAACTGAGACCCGAATATGGAATGAAAAGAGCCAACAAGTCGGAGCCCAAACAGAGGCCATGACGCATAATGGGATCTCTATACTGGACAGAAATTGTTCAACCTCTTTTATTAGAAGTTTAATTGATTCTGTTAGTACTCCTACATAGAAATTAAAATTGATTTATTTTAAATGAAATGTGTAAATTGTGACTACTTATCAAGGATAATTAGGAAACCCTGAAGTTATAGGCACGATATAAGATATAGACCTGTAATGGGCAAATTCCTTCACAAAATAAAGATCTATCTACTATATCCATCTATCTGCGGTGCGAGAAACCTTTTAATGAAGTAAAAGACATAAAATGGTGGGGGGGATCTCAGAGAGAAAGCCGTGCGCGGCTAAAGTTTTGAAAGGCCTTAAAATTGTTGTAGAAATAAAGACCCCGTTTACACCTGGCCTTAACATGTGCCTTTGGTGATCTAACCACCAGATCAGATCACTAATGCCAGGTGTCAACGCACCCAGTGCGTTCTCAATGCAGTTTAAGATCCGATCGCTCAGACCACATTCGGAGGTGGTTTAGGCCATATTTGGTCACTGTCACGAGCGAGTTTCGGGAGTCCACCTTGAGGGGCAAGTCCTTTGTGGAGAGCCATACCATCTGTCCGGGGATGTATGTGGGTGCTGACACACAGTGCCGGTTCGCCTGCCGCTGGGACCTGGCAGAGGCCCGGAGTAGTGCAGAGCGGGGCCTCCTCCACGTCCTCCGGCAGCGACCAATGTGGGCCTGGACGGAGGGTACGGCAATCTCAGCCTCCTGGGCAGGGAACAGCGGGGGTTGGTAGCCCAGAGAGCATTGGAAGGGTGACAGGCCGGAGGCGGCGTTCACCAGGGTGTTGTGGGTGTACTCGGCCATGGCAGCTGGTCGCTCCAGGAGGTGGGGCTTGTGGTTGTCAGGCAGCGGAGCATGGCCTCCACCTCCTGGTTTACCCGCTCCGTCTGGCCGTTGGTCTGGGGGTGGAAACCGGAGGAGAGACTGACCTGTGCCCCCAGGGCCGAGCAGAAGGCGAGCCAGACCTGGGAGGTGAACTGGGGTCCTCTGTCCGACCCCACGTCAGCCGGGCTGCCATGGCGGCGGAACACCTCGGCCACCAGCAGGTCTGCGGTCTCCATCGCTGATGGTAGTTTGGGCAGGGCGAGGAAGTGGGCCACCTTAGAAAAGCGGTCCACCACCGTGAGGATGGTAGTGTTGCCCCCGGATGGTGGAAGACCGGTGACGAAGTCCAGGGCGATGTGGGACCAAGGACGAGTCGGGATGGGTAATGGGCGGAGGAGGCTGGAGCGGGGTCGGGTGGAGGTCTTGGACCGGGCGCAGGTGGGACAGGCAGAGACGAAGGACCGGGTGTCAGGGAGCAGGGTCGGCCACCAGAAGTGCTGGCGGACGACGGCCAGGTTGTGGGTGATCCCGGGTTGGGCCCACTGCAGAACCTGGGAGCATGCGGAGTCAGGGACGAACAGGTGGTTAGGGGGTCTGGTACCTGGGTCGGGCTGGTGCTCCTGCGCTTGGGTGACGAGGGGCTCGATTTCCCAGGTGTGTGTGGCGGCAAGGCACAGGGGTGGAAGGATGGGTTCTGGATCCCCTGTCTTCTCCTCTGGCGCGAACACACGGGACAGGGCGTCAGGTTTGGTGTTCTTGGTTCCTGGGTGGTAGGATAGAGAGAAGTTAAACCGGCCAAAAAACAACGCCATCCGGATATAGGCCAAGTTCTTATGATCGGTCCAGACGACGAAGGGGTGGATTGCTCCCTCAAGCCAGTGGCGCCATTCCTCCAGGGCTAGTTTGACGGCCAGTAGTTCCCGGTTACCCACGTCATAGTTGCGCTCGGGTGGGGTGAGCCTGCGGGACAGAAAGGCACAGGGGTGGAGCTTACCATCGGTTGGGGAGCGCTGAGAAAGTACTGCTCCTACCCCCGTGTCTGAAGGGTCCACCTCTACCACGAACTGGAGGTTGGCGTCAGGCTGGGCCAGGACGGGGCCGATGAAAAGCGACTCCTGGGGTCGAGGAACGCGGCCTCGGCCGCGGGGGTCCACTTGAAGGTCACTGCGGTGGATGTGAGGGCTGAGAGGGGAGCAGCGATGCGGCTGAAGTTACGGATGAAGAGCCGGTAGAAGTTTGCAAACCCGAGGAACCGTTGGAGCTGCTTCCTATTGGGTGGGGTTGGCCACTCCAACACAGCGGCCACCTTCTTGGGGTCCATCTCTATCCTCCCTCGGCCAATGATGAAGCCTAGGAAGGATATGGATGGAACATGGAAGACACACTTCTCGGCCTTAACAGGGGGAGACGTTATACAGGCGACTGCAGGGGAGGGGGGCGCCTGGCAGGAGGTTGATTGCACAGTCGTAGGGGCGATGAGGTGGTAAGGATAGCGCCCCCTGCTTGCTGAAGACCGGGACCAGGTCCAGATATGGCGACGGAACCGAGGGCAGGTCAGGGCTCTTGGGGACCCCCGGCGGCGCGCCCGGCGGCGGGGTTAAGGCCGAGCGGAGGCAGTGGGCATGACAGTGTGTGCTCCAGGAGCTCAGCGCCAGTCCATCTGAGGGTTGTGGGTCTGGAGCCAGGGGTACCCCAGAATCAATGAGGAAGAACCTTAAGGACTCAGGGTGGTTGCCGGAGAGTAGCAGCTTGAGGGGAGCTGTCTGGTGGGTAATCCGGGTCAGATGTTACCCGTTCAGCCCCTTGACCTCGAGCGGTGCAGGGAGAGGGCGGGTGTCAGCCCTAGCTGGCGTGCTAGTCCCTGGTCGAGAAAACTCGCATCGGCCCCGGAATCTATGAGAGCGGAGGAAGAGAGTGATATCTCCCCACAAAAGGGTAACTGGGAGCAGTGGACGGGAGAGAGGGTTGGTGCTGGAGCGACCGGAACGTAACCCTACCGTAACCCTAACCCTCGTGGCCGGATCGGGCAGGTGGTTGGAGGTGTCCCAGCCGGCCGCAATACAGACAGGCGCCGGTCTGTATGCGGCGTGCTCGCTCCTCGGGGGAAATCCGGGAGCGACCAAGTTGCATTGGCTCGGCATCGGAGACAGTCGGGGGACTTCTGAGGCACCCAAGAGTAGCGGGCGCTGGAGACCGGGGCGTGGCCGCCCAGGCGGGAGGCACGGACTGGAGACTAGCCCCCTCCCTCTCGCGCTGGCGCTCCCGTAGCCGGTTGTCCAGGCGGATGGCGGTCTCCACTAGTTGGTCCAGGTCCGTGGGCTCGTCCTGCCACGCCAACTCGTCCCGCAACTCGTCGTTCAGGGCGCGCTGAACACGTCCTGCAGGGCTCCGTCATTCCGGAACTTGACGACGAGGAAGGCGACGCTACTGGAACCCTGGCGGAGGAAGAGGAGTCTTCTGGCGGCCTCCTTGCCGCAAACCGGGTGGTCGAAGACTCTACTCATTTGAACAGTGAACAGATCGTAGGAGAGACTCAGGGGGCCCCCATGACTCCAAACCGCGGAACCCCAGCCGAGAGCCGCCCCTCTCAGGCAGGAGATGAGGAACGCGATGCGGGCACTATTGGAGGCGTACGACGACGGCCGCTGTTGAAAAACCAACGCGCACTGCACGAGGAAGGCGCGGCAGGTGCCAAAATCGCCGTTATAAGGCGCTGGAGCCGGAACGTCGGGCTCAGGGGGGACAAGAGAGAGGCGCTGGGAGCCCTGGTGGGGGAAGAAGGGCGGGTCGGAGGAGCAGGGGGGGCCACGAGGGCCGGAGGACCCTGCAGGCTGCTGACGGCCACCGAGATGTCCCGGAGGGCCTGGTCATGTTGCCCAAGAAACACTCCTTGGTCCCGGAGTGCGCGGCGGAGCCCTTCCGTGTCGGCTGGGTCCATGTTTTCCTGGCCAGACCATACTGTCAACAACCAGAACTGGGAGAGACCCAAACGCACGACACAGGGAGACGGAAGGCAGGCAAAGGATGTTTATTAGCCGGGACGGTGGAGCTGGCCGGGGGGACCCGGTCGGGTAGGGATGGAGCAGGGCAGGGCAGGGATGATGATGACCAGGAGATGGGGTCCAGGATCCGGGTGGAGAGACGGGGAACTAGGCTTGATGGAGATGGACGGGCAGCCTTGGTCGACGAGCGGAGACAGGCAGGTAAACCGGGCTGGCTGGATTTGGAGAGACGGACTGGGTCGACGAGAGGAGACAAGCAGGTAAGGGGAAAACGAGACAATGAGACATAAACTATGAACTAGGAATATGCACTAGGAACTTGGAAGGGAGCCAATAGCGCTACAACTCGGGAAGGCTAGTTGACGGTCTGGCAAGGAATGACTAGGAAGCTGGGACTAAATACTGTGCAGGTAATTGATCCCAGGTGTGTGCAATCGGGCTTGAGTAGGGAGCTGCAGATGGGGCAAGGGCGGCCTCAGGTGGCGCTGGGAGGCCGTGGGCCTAACAGTCACATTCTTTTAGCAGTGTAAATGCAAATGTGTCCTGGGCCCCATTGAAGGACCGGCTCCTCAACTGACGTCCTCCATGTAAGCAGAAGTAGTACTACACAGACGGTGGCAGAATGTCAGTCTTAGTATTACTGGATCTCAGTGCTGCATTGGACACGGTTGACCACAACATATGATTAGACTGACTGGAAAACTGATTGGGACTTTCTGGCACAGTATTAAACTGGTTTAAATCCTACTTAAACAGGGGCAGGACAGGGACTACTTAGTGTCTATAGGTAATTACACATCTGAGTGGACAAAAATGACATGCAGAGTTCCCCAAGGCTCCATTCTGGGGCCTCTTCTGTTTTATTTTTTTTGTTTTTGTTTTTTTCTAAACCTGTGCTGACAGCATGCTGAGCAACACAGAGTATTTGTATGCCATTGCATCTAGAACAGAGTTAGTCTACAAGTGGAGTAAAAGTTCTCAACCTGCAATCCAACTCTTTATTAATTCTTAAATCATCAAGAACTGCTGCAATAACTCTGTCTTGTGGACAATCTGTAGAATGACAAGAGCACAGGTTTTTGTTGGACAGAACCACCACCAATCCCTCTCTTTGGAGAACTATTTTACCATGTTTGGGTCTATAAACAACTGATCACTACTTCAAGAGGGGAAGGATCACCCAGGTGTACATGGAAAACCCAACATGTACATGGAAAATCTTAAACATAGAAACAAACAAAAACATGAACACTGAAAATCATAAACATCAGATGACATGTATCGAAAAAACTGACTTAAATCGGTCCAGGAAAACTGTAACAGCAATAGGGCACGTGGCATCCTCCTGTCAAAGTTATGGCAGTAAATGAGGAAGAAAAGGAGAGGGATGCAACCAGGAGGGTGCTGGGGTAACCGGCACCAGCAAAGCAGGCATGCACGCACCTGTGATGAGATTGCCTGTGTGTGTGTGTGTGTGTGTGTGTGTGTGTGTGTGTGTGTGTGTGTGTGTGTGTGTGTGTGTGTGTGTGTGTGTGTGTCCACCGGTGAGTGTACAGGACTTATCCCGATTGGTTCAGGTGTATAAGATCAGTATTATTTCAGAATCATATTGCGGCGCCTCCAAGCAGTGGAAAGGGCCCCGAAGCCACTGCTGAGTCTCGCAGCCACATAGAAGGCTGCAGGAAAGCCCCGAGCACCCCGCCCTGCTCCCACAGAAGACACCCTGGACCCCAGAGAAGCCGAAAGCCCACAGAGCAACCTCCATGCCTGCCCCCAAGGAGCATAACCCAGTCCCAGGAAAACCGAGGAGACCCTGCACCATTGAAACTCACACATACAGCTCACCCCTATGTGCAGGCACAAGACACAGCCGCAGGCACAGAACCCAGGCCGCAGGTGCCAGGCACGGACTGCAGGCCCAGAGCCAGGTCCGACGCCAACTGACCGGGAGCATGATGTGATCAGGGGAGCATGCTGTGATCAGGGGAGCAAGCTGTGATCTCGCAAGAAGACCGAAGTGAGTACAGATCGAACGGTGGCGCCCAGCTCCACGAACTAAAACACTGACAATCTGCTCCAACTCAGAAAAATAACAAAGCACATTGCAATATATATATATATATATACTTTATTTAAAGAATAAATACACTGCGTGAAACCAAAGTGGAGGACTTATCGAGGAGGATTATAAAGATTATTATTATAACAAGTACGTGATGGAAGTGGACCAAGACCGGAACAATCCAAAGGAAAAAGGCAGACTCGGCTACAGAGACAGATGATCTAATCCCCAGCGCTGTATAGGTTAGTGTTTTAGATGAGATTAACAAGAAGCTGACAGACCAGGGTCTGTGGGGCAGGAGGGGTGTGAGTGATTCGGGCTCAACTTGCTTGCCTTCCTCCCTGGGGGACCGCTTGCTGTTGTGGGTTGTGGGTTGGGGTGCGGGGGCGGCTGTCCACCCTTACTCCCGCTACCTCTCTGCTGCGGGTGCCCCGGGTGCCGGGGGTGCTGGGGGCAGTGGAGGGCCCATATATCTGGCGGCCTGCTGGCATTGGCGGGGCAGGCGCGGCGGGCGGGGCGGGCGGGTCGGGCGGGTCGGGCGGGGCATCTTTTGCTTAACATCTACATGTTTCCACTGGCTCGGTTGGCTGGTTCCTATTCCACTTGGCTACGTGGATGGGTGCTCGGGGCTCGCGGCCAGGTTGGGCGTCTGGTCGGCTATGGTGGGCATGGGGGTCACGCTGGCTCGCCTGCGAGGCGGGTGTTTCGGGCGGGGCCTCTTTTGTTTAACATTTACATGCTTCCACTTGCTCAGATTATGGAAAACAACAAAATATGTTTCCATAATTATGCAGACGAAACACAAATTTACATAACCACATCACCAGAGGACTATGGTCCAATACAATCACTGAGCATTGAACAAATCAACGATAGGATGCGCCAGATTTTTCTCCAATTAAACAAAAACAAAACCGAAGTAATTGTTTTTGGAGCCAAGGAAGAATGACTAAAAGTCAGCGCTCAGCTTCAATCGGTAATGTGAAAAAAAACACAAACCAAGCCAAAAATCTTGGTGTAGTCATGGACTCGAAGCTAAATTTCAACAACCACATTAAAACAATTGCAAAGTCAGCCTACTATCACCTTAAGAATATATCAAGGATTAAAGTATTTATGTCTCAGCAGGATTTGGAAAAACTTGTCCATGCATTCATCTTCAGTAGACTAGACGACTGTAACAGTGTCTTTACAGGTCTGGATCAGACAGCTGCAGTTGATTCCGAACGCTGCTGCTCGAGTCCTCACTAAGACCAAGAAAGTGGATCATATCAGTCCAGTTCTCAGATCTTTACACTGGCTTCCTGTCCGTCAAAGAATGTATTTCAAAATACTACTGTTGGTTAATAAAGCACAGAACGGCCAAAATACATTTCTGATCCTCTGCTACGTTATGAACCATCCAGACCTCAGGTCGTCTGGGACAGCTCTGCTTTCAGTCCCCGGAGTCAGAACTAAACATGGAGAAGCAGCGTTCAGTTTTTATGCTCCACATATCTGGAACAAACAAGCTGCTGACTTTTACTACATTTAAATATATTTCTTTCCTTCACTGCACTCTCACTTTTATTTGATTTTATGCATTCTATTTCTTAACTTTGGGATTGAAAATAATGGAAAGTGTCCGGTTGGGGGTGGCGACATCTGATAACCCTGGGGTCCACCATTCACAGGGAAATCTATCTATCTATCTATCTATCTATCTATCTATCTATCTATCTATCTATCTATCTATCTATCTATCTATCTATCTATCGATCTATCTATCTATCTATCTATCTATCTATCTATCTATCTATCTATCTATCTATCTATCTATCTATCTATCTATCTATCTATCTATCTATCTATCTATCTATCTATCTATCTGTCTGTCTGTCTGTGTATTCTGAATATTACAATGAATATTGCAATGTCAAAATTATGACAGTTAATTGAATATACGTGTTCTACTCTACAAAGGGGCAGGCCTGAGGAGCTGTCCAAGGTTCTCAGGTTCGATTCCATGCCAGTTTTGATCACTATCACTATTCCGTATAACTTTTCGCTGTTTTTCCCGATATCTTTTGAGTTAAATAACAGGAATTATAAAACCGTTTTTGTCAATGTTTGTGACGTCTTATTTGTAAAAAAGTTGTTTTTGGAGTGCGTTTTGAAAACCAAGGACTGCTGCCTGTTCCACTACCTTCAGATGCCGTGACAGTAATGGGCGTGACACCCCTTATAAATTCGCAGGCTAGTTTTAAATGTGATCGTTACAACCATGTCTCTACAGGCGGTTATAGCGTCACTCTAACTGAGTGTGCCTATTACTGAATTGGACGGTATTTGCAACAAGGCTCATTTGCATAGAAATTTTGCACCAAATGTATGCATAATATCTGATTAAAATACATGCAGATAGGGGTGCATTTCACTGTTTGCGGGTGCCTTTTGAATTAGACTTGCTTTTTCTGTTATTTGTGCTGGTTTAGTGGCCACAAAAGCCACGCAATCGCTCTTTGAATTCGCTCCCTCAGTTGTATCATTACTTCAAAACTTCAGCCACGCATGAATTTCCAGACTTGAACCTGTGACAGCAGCATCTGAACCATCACGTCAGCTTGACGTTCAACTGTGGTCTCCAGGCGCTTTTAAATGTGCACTGTGCCAGCTGTCAAAAGATCATCTGGCATCGAACCATCAAGACCGCCAAAACCAAAGTTCTCATCCAACTACTTATCGCCTTGATCCACTGATTCTTATGAAGCTTGGTCGTCTCCTGGATTGAAAAGTCTCATGTCTTTTTACACCTGTCTGTCTAAAATCCATTTTGGGTATTGTGTTCGATAGGTCTATTTTAAGGCTAGATATGGAGGAATATATTTAATCACAGCTATTGGATTTGTAACAGAAAAAAAAATGTGTGGACTTTTTTCTGCAACCTCTGGTGACAACACTACCTTCATATACCAAGGACTATATGGCTTTCATTAAAGTCATACTAATGATTATTGTAATACAATGTATATTTGGTCTCATTAACATAGTTCTCACCTCAGATTTCTAACTGTATGGAAATGAGTTCTTCATCAGGTTTCAATAGTGACCATGGGATCGAAAATGTCTAGCCTTGCCACCTTGTATGTGGGACTCTTCAAGCAAGAAGTGATCTTCAACCACCGGGCGAATCCATTCATTCAGAACATCTCGAGACGGAAAAGGTATCTGTACAATGTGTTTTTTATATGGACAGGACTTCACTGCAAGAATTCCACAACTTCTTTAACTCTAAAACAAACACCTGCAGTTCACTTTGTCATCTGATGCAAAAAAAATGAACTTTCGAGACAAGCTGGTAATAAAGGGAAACGACAGCCTAAAAACTGACCTATACCGTTAACCTAGAGTACGGCGAGAAACTCTCTTCCCCCAGGTGAACCATCAAGAGAGTGACGGAGAACATGTCCCCACCACGCACAGTTCTTGTTTCGTTCCATAAGGAAACGGAGCAAAATAAAATAACCTACATCTAAAATAAAAATACTGTTTTGGCGCACCGATCAAGGCGCCCCATCGCTGGCGCACCGTGAACTTTTCTGGATTCATACACTGGGAACTTTAGCCCAAAAAGGACTTTGACATCCGGCATTTTTTGTGAATGTCAGATCTGCAATTATAATATTCTATGTTGTGTCATCTCTTCAGAGTGTTTCCCTGCTGTTTATGGTGATGCAGGCTCCTATATCTAAATAACATAGATACTTTCAATATTAGACAGAGGCACCTCTAATAGATATAGTATATATAACGGCTATCCAGCCCGATTCCATTGTTATACTAAATATTCGTGGTACATGAATTGTATTTCTTTTGATATATTTTTATCATTAAACCTTGTGTATATATGTTGCCCATCTATACAAATCGGAGTATTATTTAAAGGTGACAACACTCTGGTGTATCAGAAGTCTGATGCTCGAAGCCTTTTTCTGGAAAAGTCACTGCATTGAAAAAAATCCTTTAAACGGGAGCTATTTTGGTGTGCGGATCGCTCCTTTCTAATTTATCACAACATACAAACAATGTTTCATAGTGACTAGTGAGTAAACCCACTGACACCATTAATTCATGCTCAGTGACAACAGTTCTATACCGGCCTCTCCAATTGCCGACGTCCAACGCCACAGATGTCGCTGAAGTGTCGTGTAGTTGTGTGCCTGCACACACGGCACCGCAATTGAGATTGAGATTCAAGATTCAAGATGTTTATATACCAAACAACAATGACATAGCAATGCATTCGATGCTTTTCAATATCCTTTCTCGCCTTGGTTCCTCCATTGTAGAAGCAATTACTTCTTCATCAGTTTGAAAGCTTTGCCGTTACCAGGTTACTAGGTTTGACCTTCATTCAATGGTCGCGCATGGTTTGAATGAAGACGCGCGTCTCACTCATTGTTGACAAACCCATTTATATCTGCCATTTACAGGTGGCAACCCAAAGACGCGCAGTGTTGAATTTGGAGCAACTTGGACTCACAACACGTGTAATATTATCAAACGTTCAATAAACAGTGAACGGCGACCCAGCGGGGGGCGGGCCTACAAGGCTCTGCGACTGAGTCACATTAAGTGTCTTTCCCCCGGTGTATGACTTTAATAGGCAGCTTCATCTTCCAGGGTGGAACACAGGGCTGAATCGTTGACATTTTGTGCCAGTCAAATGTCTTGGAAAGACTTGAACAGCATGATCGCTATAAGCCAGTTCAGTATAATTGTCATAATGCTCAGTATGAAAGAGTAGTTTTACGTTTGCCCATACTCATTTTGAATGAGTTTTAAAAGCTGGAGCATAACAACCCCATAATGGTGGTTGACCATAACGACCCCATGATGATTCTGGGGTCACTACAACGCTACACCTGTTCCGGCCTTATTAGGGTGGTTGTTGTCGGAAGTCCCACTTCTGACCCCTCACCCCTCATTCTCTGGACTTTATCCGTGAACTTTGCACATACTGTTGCATTTGCACATTCCTGCACAACTGTACTGTTTTTATTAAAAAAAACAACAAAAAAAACAAAACAGCCTTATTTTACATATGCTTATATATTTCACTAATATTTTATTTATTGTTTTACATTTGTTTCATATATGCACCGAACACCAAGACAAATTCCTTGTTCGTGTAAACTTACTTGGCAATAAAGACTATTCTGATTCTGATTCTGATATTCTCATTTTCCAAACCCAGCGACAGCTTCGTGCGCCCTTACAGCATTTCCAAACTGGCAATCAACCACCACTGAAATGGAAACCTGTCCAGCCAAACCATTTACCAAATGTCAGATGCAGACTAAAGCATCTGGAACCTCCCACCAAACATCCCACAGCATCCCTTCCAGAACAGCCCGGCATCATCTACATTCAACAACCTTATTCCAACACACATTTTAACAATCTACCTTCCTTGTAAAAAGGATATTGCCGAGTGCATTGGCCAGGAGTTACGACCCGGTATTTCACAATCTCATTATGGGATGCCTACAGTAAAAGTAGACCTCACCGTGGGGACCTTGCCGCGGCTCCCCGACCTGGTCGCTATTTCACTCTCCGAGATGAGCGATTGGAATCAAAGCTTAAAGAATTATTGTGGCGACAAAGTGGGAGTGGGAGAGGAGGCAGATTAGTGGGGTTTTTTGCCCGCCGGAAGGTGAGACGTGACACACACACACGCACACACGCACACACACACACACACAAACACACGGGGGGACAGGTGAGCAAAATTTTTGTGATATGAGCTGCAATTTATTTAAGTATTTTAGCCTCCAAATTATTATTTTTTCTTTTCCCTCACAGCTATGCAGATAATATGTTGCGGCGCGTGTGTGTAGCTGTTATTATCCTCCAGTCTGTTCAATTATTGATTGATGAGCACCCCACAGCACAGGCCAGATACCCAGCCCCGTCCTCCAAATCTCTCTCTGATGCTCCAGTTTTCTTTTTTTTTTGGGAAGGGGGAGGGTTGTGTTTCAGTTGCCATCAGGCAGCTTAAACCACGCCGCAACATTGGCAGTGGGGCCTTTGAACTCGCAACCTCCCTCTCTCTTTTTTTTTTTGGCGCCATTTCCACTGCGGATGACTGACCGATGTTTCCGCGCGCCGTTCCACGATGGATATGAATGAACCCCTGCATCTCCTCTTCCCCTGATACGAATTGCCGGCACGATTCAGCCGCGTTCACTGGAGATCCATTCACAACTCAAACAGACAGACCGCATTACCATGACATCACTCTTTGTTGTTAAAAAAAGAAAAGTAATTACTCATCTTTTTTAGATGAAATATGGACATATGCTTCTGTGGCTAAAACTCCAGATTCTCCGCAGCAACCTTTGACCTAGTTAGAATGTCTTTAATGATTAAAAATCAATTACTTACGGGTGTATATCACATGTGATCCCTTTTTGGCCAAAAAATAATAATAATTCTTATTCTTTTTCTTTTTTTATTCATTTTTTTAAATTAAATTTTATTTTATTGTGCTGTCAGCATGCTGGGCATACTACACAGAGTATTTGTAGGCCATGGCATTCAGGACAGTTAGTCTGCAAGTGGAGTTCAAGTTCTCAATCTGCAATGCAACTGTTTATTAATTCTGAAATCATCAAGAACTGCTGCAATAACTCTGTAGGATGACAACAGCACAGTTTTTGGTTATGAAGAACCACCACCAACCCCCCTCTTTGAGAACTATTTGTCATGTTTGGGTCTATAAACAACTGATCGCTACTCCAAGAGGGGGAGAATCACCACGGGTGACACAAATAAATATGAAACAAACAATGTTTACACATGAACACTGGATGACATGCATTGAAAAACAGTGAATTAGGTTCCAGGGAAACTGGAACTACAACTGGTCACGTGGCCTCTTCCTGTCAAAGTTATGGCAGTAAATGAGGGAGGAAAGTAGAGGAATGCAACCAGGAGGGTGCTGGAGTGCATTCGAAGCAGGTGTGGCATGTGTGTGTGTGATGGGACCGCCTGTATGTGTGTGTGTGTGTGTGTGTGTGTGTGTGTGTGTGTGTGTGTAAGCTGTCCACCGGTGAGTGTACATGACTTGTCCCTATTGGTTAAGTCATATAACCAGACCAATCAGCGCCACCTGTGCGGCGCTGATTGGTCCGACTTGGGGCAGGGAGCTTTCTTAATGTGGCCCTTTCTCAATCTGCGTTCTTTTCTGTACTTGTGTTCTTGTGGACTTGTGAAGCGTCATCACTCACAGCACTGTTCCAATTCAAAGTACGCATCAAGCCAAGTCCAGTCCAAATGCCCGAATGTGGACTTGCTCCGCCCATTTTATGGAGGATGCATCGGTGGTGACTTGTGTGGACTTGGGACAGCCAAGTATCCCAGAATGCATTTCGCAGAATGACCATCCTGCATCCTCCCGTCCCCGGGAGTCTGTACTCCCGAGTCGAACTTGCCAAGTCTGAACTACCAAGTCCGCAAGTCCGGACTTTGCGTCCTTGGTATTGAGAAACGGCCTATTTGTCGTCCGACCCCAGGACCCACGGGGATTGGCTGGGTCCCCAGCCCGTCCCGGCGCAGGGGAACGGCCAGGGCTCCGCCGCATCCACGGGTCGGGAGATGAAAGAAAGGTTCTTTCCCGCACGATCCCCCTCTCACAGGCCCTGGGGAGGGTGGATGTCTACCAGCCAGGTCCTGTGGTGCCGTGAGATGCTCTCTCCTCTTCCTGTGCTGTCCCCTCTCTGTTCCCCGTCAGCTACCAGGGTGGTGCTGCCGTGCGAAATCAGGGAATTGCGCAGATGGCTGGGCAGGGGTGCGGGCACTGCGGACCCCTCCCCCAGTTGGGAAGGGGGCTACCAATTACCGGTAAGGCTACAAGGAGGTAGACATCAAGCTTTGCTGTTTGCAGACGATGGTCCATCAATGCCTGGTTCGACCCGGGGCTTTGGTGGAGGCGTTACAGGTGGAGGTTCGATGGTCCGGCTCGAAATTCATTACAGGGGAAAAAAGCATAGGGTACAGGCTGCGGTTATTTCCCACCTGTCGCACTGCCTGATTTTGGGCATGAATTGGCTAGGGTTTGATGTGAGAGAAGCTGGGGGAGTACATTCATGGTCGGTAGGAAGATGTGAGTGTTGCGTGGTGCGCGGTGACGCGGAGGGGTCATCGGCGGAGAACAACGGGTGCAGGTATCTCAAGTGAGATCTCCCCCGGTCCCCTTGTTCTTCCCTATCGTCAATTTTGTGCTGGAGCAGTCCCAAGACGACACCCTACAGGAGGCCTTTGAAGGGGTAGTTAAACTCACTGGCGTATGGATGCGCCCAGACGCCGTGCTCACTCGCCCTTTTTTTTTCGGTGATTAAGAACAGGATATTTCGAGTGAGCCGTGACACTCAGACAGGAGAAGAGATAAGCCAGTTGTTGGTGCCGAAGAGCTGCCAGGAAATGCTCTTCCCGGCGGCTCACCATAACCGATGGCCAGTCACCTTGGTCCAAATAAAACATGACAGCGGATAATGGCCCACTTCTATTGGCCGGGCATTATGGCAGATGTGCGCAAATGGTGCGCTGCCTGTCCTGAGTGCCAGTTAGTCAGGAACGTCAGCGCCTCTTATACGACCGGGGGGTTCAGCTCAGACAATTCACAGCAGGAGACAAGGTGTTAGTATTGCTTCCTACATCCAGTTCTAAATTGCCTGCGAAGTGGCAAGGGCCTTTTGTGGTCACACAGCGGGTTGGCGAGGTCGATTATGAGGTTGAGCGGTCTGGCAAGCAGGGGACGAGACAACTTTATCACCTAAACCTCTTAAAAGAATGGAGGATGGGGGCGTACAAGGCTCTTGTCATGCCGGTCGTTGAGCGGGACCAGTTGGGGATGGAGGTTCAAAAAGCAGCCGATCATACCGCGGCCCTGTTAAATGACCATCTCTCTCCTTCGCAGAGGGCGGATATGGCTGCACTTCAACGTTGCTTCTCTGATGTTTTCTCCTCCCTGCCAGGCCTCATGTGACCTCATGCACCACCATGTGGAAACAAAGTTCGACGCCTACCCGACGCCACAGGGCCGATCAACTTCTCGCCTGGTAAGGTACGGCTCATATTTTAAAGACACTGGATTTAACCAACAGCTACTGGCAAATTCCTTTGTATCAGGAGTCCAAGGAAAAATCGGCGTTCTCCACTCCATTCGGCTTGTACCACTTTCACGCACTTCTGTTCGGGTTGTTCGGTGCCCCAGCCACATTTCAGAGACTCATGGACTGCGTCCTGCGTCTACATGTAGAATATGCCGTGACCTACCTAGACGATGTTATCATTCACAGCGACACCTGGGAGTGACATATGCAGCATGTGGGTGCAGTGCTTGAGTCCCTTAGGCGGGCTCGGCTCACCGCCATCCCAAATAAGTGTGCCGTGGGAGGTACGGTATCTGGGATACCACTTAAGTGAAGGCCTGGTCCCACCCCAGCTTAATAAAACTGTTGCAGTCGTAAACACGCCGAGACTCAAGACCAAGAAGGAGGGGAAGCAGTCTCCGGACAGAGGGCTGGGTGCAGGCTTGTCCCAGAAGGTGGAGGGGACTGGCCGGTGCAGTTCCTCCGTCACCAGCTCCCAGAGCGGGAGTCGAGGTACAGCACAGTGGAGAAGGATTGTTTGGCGATCAAGTGGGCCGCTGGTTCCCTCCACTGCAGTGGCTGGCATGAAGGACACAAACGCCCGTATCACCAGGTGGTACCTGGCTCTGCAGCACTTTAACATCCGGGTGGTCCATAGGCCGGTGGCGCAGATGGTCGTGGCTGGGGGTGGGGGGGGGTCAACGGTGTCTGCGGTGGGGGTATGTGGCGGACCAAGGGGCGTGGTCAAGCACCGGCTGCAGACCACAGCATGGTTGAGTGGTCTGACTCGGGCAGGGGGCTTTCTTAATGTTTGTCTGTTAGAGGGGATTGGCGCATGGGCTCGTCAGCCGACCAGGAGCCAGGGAGCGGAACGCCATTCCTCCTGCGCCTGAAATTACCACCATTATTATTATTATTATTATTATTATTATTATTATTATTATTATTATTAATAATAATATTTATACTTCTGGCATGCAAGCCTTTTGTTCCTCGATATAATAAAAGCTCTCACCATGTTGGCAACCCATGGAAAAAACTCCTACCTGTGGGCAGAAACCCCCACAGTAATACTGTGTAAAAATGGACACAGATTTCTGTGGCTAAAACTCCTGGTTCTCCACAGTGACCTCTGACCTAGCTGATACAGAGGCTTTCTTGAAATGCCTTTTATAATAATTAAAAAATAATAACTTACTTGGGTGTATATCACGTCTGATCCTCATTGGCCAAAAAAAATAAATAATTGATAATCTTTTTTTTTTCTATAATAATGAAGAAATGAACAGATTTCTGTATTATTGAGTCTGCTTATAACACCAAAGTCTCTGATTAGCAGGTAATTAACTCGCCGCGAGTAGCTCATGGCCGCTGATTTTCTTCCAGACAGAACTCGCTGACTCCATCATCAAAATCGCTCGAACAATTGTTTGAACTCAGCGGACTGGCTTTATTAAAACATGGACGAGAAAAAAATGGTTTCCTTCCATTTTTCATTATTGATGACGCTGATGTAACTGACCTGCAGTTCTCTTGAGGATGATGTCCATGAGGGGATTTGGCAGCTATGGCCACTCTCAGGACGTTTCCAAAACCTCCTCCATTCGGACGACGATTTGCAATTTTGTGAATTACTTTGGGCCCGTGTAGTGTTTCTATTGTCAGCGTCCGTTGGTTCAGGGCTGGTGACCCAAATTGACCCCCACCGCTGATCCACATTATACCCTGATTTGTCACCAAGATTAGTTGACACATGCAAACCACAACTGTATTGAAACAAATTCAATGCGAATTAGAAATAATATTGATTAAGTGAAAATAAAGGAAATCAGAATGGGTGGTACAAAAATAGACAGATAGATAGATAGACAGATAGATAGATAGATAGATAGTGTCTATCTATCTATCTATCGACAAACTAAAATATAATACAAAAATTGGCAATATACAACAAACCTAAAATTAACTAAATAAATAACAATTTGGCAATAAATAACAATAATAATATGAATTATAATAATATGAATACAATGTGAAACCTTAAGATGAACAAGAAAATTTTAATAAATGGTATATTGCCATTTAATAAACTTTAAAGCCAAGAAAAATAAAGAAGAAACAAGAAAAATGCCAATATACAGAAGAGAAATAAGCATAAACATAAACAAGAAAGAAGAAAAAATTGCAATGACCTTAAAATATTAACAATAAATTCAAATTCTGACAAAAATAAGAAATCGTGCAAATTGACATCCATACACACACACACACACACAGACATATATATATATATATATATATAAAAAGTTTAAACTGTACATACACTGTGTGTATCAGGGAGTAAGTAAACCAAGTAGCAAATGTCATTAATCATCAATTATCAAGACAAAAACAAACAGTGTTGACGGTGTTGTTTTGCAGCCGGCCAGCAGGGCGGAGACAGGGAGACTAACTCCCTAAATAGATTTCTTTGGCGGACTGGGCTGCACCGCCTTCAACGTTTGTACATATCCAGTGATGGAGATCAGGTGTTTTCATACCGGCGTGGTTGGGAGGTAGTCTGGCTTCTCTGCTCTGCAGGCGACGCTGAGTGTCGCCTTGCCGATCTCTCCCGGGTGGCGGCGTGGGGTGGTGGTGGTGGCGTGGGGCCGTGGGGTGGTGGTGGCGTGGGGGCGTGGGGTGGCGTGGTGGTGGCGTGGGGTGGGTGGTGCGGAATGTGGGGGTGCAATGTTGTTACTGGTAGAGTAAAAAGAAACGGACGCTGGAGCATTGTCGTTTTCATACCCACACGCATAGAGACAACGCACCATATGCTCATGGCAGCAAAACCACAGGCATGCGCTGAGAAAGAGGAAATCAAGGAGCCTGGTGTTCACAGAGGATTTGAAATACATCTGTCTCCAGGCCTCAAACGCTACGCTATGTAACGCCTCGTATTGCCAAGAAAAGGTGTTTTTTTTTGACTACCCCAAGTCGCTTTTTCATAACAAAAGGAGACTTTTCACCGACGTCGATCCACAGCAAGGGGGCGACGTTTGGTGCTGACCAACTAAAGTCCTGGTTATACCCAAGGCCAGATGAATTGGATAGATCACACTAGGCAGACTTTTCAGACTAGGCAGTTTTTCATTTTGATATTAAAACAAACAAAATGACTCTTAACCGCCACATGATTATTATGCAATTTAAATTAGTAAGGTATATATTTTAGCTTATCTTTTTATATTTCGGTGTTCATACGCAATTTGTTAGTCGTTTGTTTTAAAGTGGAAAAATCCCCAATATTTTGACAGGATTTGTTTGATGACCAGTAGTCACGCATTATGTCGTTGGTCTTGTTCCCCTTTGCAGGGTCCGATGAATAGCTTTCTATCAGCCTGTCTGGGTCCTCTAAAGGTTCTGGTCTTGTCCTGTGAGGTCCATGTACCGTTGGGGCTTAAATCACCTGCTGCTTTTGCCGCTGAGTCTCGGGGGCGGAGCCGCAGCCTCCGTCCTCCGACGCAGCAACCGCGGGCGCAGCAGAGGGTCTTGCAGTTGCAGTCGGTACTTGAGGCCAGGTTCTGGGCTCTGAAGGGCCTGAGAGAAACTTCTGTTTTCCTCTTTGTGGTTTTCCTTCTTCCACTTCTTTTTTTTTTTCTTTGCTACACCCGAAGGCATATTGAAAAGTTGCTGCTAATGTTATATATTTTCAAAAAAAATAATGAATGAATAAATGTATAAACATTGAAAGAAAGTTTTCCATAAGAAAATAAATCTAATATTTTAAAATATATTTTAATTTGAACATTATTGAATGTAGACAGTTGATTCTTTATCCCTCTGTCGGGACCCCCTAGTGGCGAGGAGGCCCTCGGCATGTGCCTAAAACGCCTGTGTGTCGAAGGCGTTTATCGCTGGCACATTCTCCGTTGCAGTATTCTCAGAAACCACGGGTGACAGCAGAGAGAACGCAGCGTGTGAAGCAGGATTGTGGTAAACGAAGAAGAGCGCTCGACAGCAAACATGGCTGCAGGCAGGGCATTGGAGCTTGTTTGTGCCGAGGAGGAATTGCTGTTCATAGTGGTTATTAAACCAGACAAAAGCGCAGTGAATACAAATAAAAACGTAACCTTTTATTGGTAAACCTTAGAACGACCCTGTTCATTTACAATAAAATCACCAAACCTGAGTGAGCTGTTTGCGTAGATTGTTTTGTCTCTGCGTGAAAAAGTAATTGGTAGACTTTGAATTTCACATCTGACTTGTGCCTAGTTGGCCAACATGTAATAAAACCGCAGAACACTGATCTCCCGTCGCTTCCAATGCATTTCCAGGGAACGTCCCGCGCGCTCCAACCAACTGACTGTGACTCCAACCAAGTCACAAAATCTCGGAGGCCACCCCCTGGTGACATCATTTCCTTCACACTCGTGGCAGGTATGAACTAGGCTTAACCTTCGATGACTGATTACTTGAGGTCTATAATGTTTGTTTACATATAATGAATAATGAATACAATAATGAATGAACTTCTAGAAATAACAGCACATTTACAAGACTTTTTGAGTCTGCCACCCCCTATCAAAAAGTTTCTTCTCTACTTTTTTGGGGGGGGTTATTTATTCTGGAGGCAAGATGATTCAAATACAATAACTGATAAGGCTACATTAATAAAAGAAAATTCTCCCCACACATCAGGTCCCATACATGACACAATTAAGACATTTAGAAATTAGAAAAAATTGATAAAGGAAATAAAACAAGCAAAAAATAAATGAATAAATAAAAATTAAAAAAATTACAAAAATGACAAAATTAATGCAAAGGTGGACATCCAATATTAATAAAGAGAGGATGTAAAGAGAGATGAAATTTGTCTTTCAGCTCTTTTGCTCCGGTCAAATGTGGCAACAACTAACCCTAACTAGCCAGTGTACTATCCAGTACGCCGAGACTCACCAATGGAAAGACCCACTTCAAATCCAACACTAATAGCAGTTGAAAAAAATATTTGATGACCAATAAAGTCATCGCATGCAGCTCAAGCACCGCTCTTAAAGGCGGCCTGAGTCAAGCTCCGTCATATCGCCTCATAATGCATCGTGATAAGGTTGGGGGAAAAAAATGCAAATAGGAGTTTTTCGGGGTAGCAACGCAGTCTTTGGCAGTTGGCAATACAGCATGTAGAAACAAGAACGAATATCCTAAAATAAACAAGAAACATGAAAAAAATGTGTCAAAATACAATCGACCTAAAAGTGATCCATAAACAACGGAAATGAACCTAGAAATAAGCAGGAAACAATTGGCAACGCACACAATAACCCTAAAGATGAACAAGAAAATAGAAGAAACAAGGCGATTTGGCAACATACAATAAACTTTAAATACAAGGAAATAATCCAAAAACAAACAAGAACATTTTGGCAATAACAACAATAATAATAACCTTTATTTTTACATACATACAAATATTTTACATTCAAAGAGGGCCATGAAATAGTGACGATAAAAGCAACGCAAACAATCAAGTCATGCAATACATCATATTAGTTCCTAAGTAGCTTTGTGAAAAAATGAGCTGATGGATATGCGGGGTGCGGGGTGCGGGGGGGGATCCACCCAACAGGACCCACACTCGGCCTTGGCGTAGCGCCGCCGCCCTGACTAAACTGATACGCGTTTATCCCACTTGCATCCCACTCCCAGCGGCCTGCGCTTAGTGAACGATGACGAGGCGCCGCCGAGCGCTTCGACCGCCGCACCGCTTGTCTAATACACTAATCATCGCTACTCTGTCATAGGGGCCCTGAGAGCCCGGGGCCCCTCGGTTTCCGGCGGAGGCGGGGGGGGGGGCGAGGGGGACAAGTCCATGAAATATGGCCGCGCCGCCGCCGCCCCCCGCCGGGCCTCCCGCCGGGGCTGTCACACGAGATGGGGGGGGGGGGGGGGTGGGGGGTCGTCTGACAAGCATAAATTATGTTAATAGAATTTAATAAAAAACACTTTATTCCAAAGGTTTCAGTACTTTGAAATGTCAAGATGATCTAGTGCGCTACCTGGAGAGAACTCCGCGGCTTAAGTTGGAGCGCTAAAATATTAAAACAAGAAATTGCGACACCCCTCCACCCACCTCCACCCACCTCACCCCCCCCCCCACCCCCGCCAGGGACGGCGGCGCGTGATGAAAAATGTAGCGAACGTGTCTGTCTCTCTCTCTCTGTCTCCCTCTCTCCCAGGTGGACTTTTCTTCCGTTTATTAATTGATCTGGCTGCCGAATCTGCCGCTCCATTATGCCGCCCGGCATAATGAAGAAGATATGAAATGGATTTTTTTTTTTTTTTTTTTTGGGCGGGAAAAAAACACTCTAATGAAAGCGTCGGCGGTGTCATTTTATTTTCTCCTCGCCCTCGCCGTCATTTACGACCGCGCCGGGCGCGTTATCTTATAACGCCCGGCTGTAATTAAGTAAGAAATTGGGCTTTTGTGTTAAGGCCGGTGATTTGTCCGTCGAATGGCGGAATTATCAGAAAATTATTCCGATAAATAGGGGGTGGTGATGTGGCGGTGGAAAAAATGTCCCCCCCCCCGCAATCTTTCTCCCCTCTCTCTCTCGCTCCTTTCACACACACAAACACACACACACACACACACACACACACACACACACACACACACACTAACAGGTGCCGTTGAACAAGTAATGACGGCAAGACTCTAAATTATCCACCACCGGTTGTTAATTGAACAATGCTATTGTTACAGTGACAAACTGTTTATTGATTGGCCATTGCCCCCCCCACCACCACCACCACCACCACCACCCACTTCCTGTTTGACCGGGGACGTAGTCTCACAGGGAGAAAAGGTAAGAAAATAACCGCTGTGCTGTTGTTGTGGGCGGGGTGCGTGGGTCGGCAGGACGCTCGGCCCAAGGTATTCAATTACAGCACACGGAAGGTTAAATCAATAGCATTTAAATTGCTTATGGTAATCACCGGCGTTCCAATCACCGGGATCAGCATTAGCAATCTGCTGAGCCCGGCCCGCGCTCAGCCGCCCGGATTGAAACGTATGAGGACCGGTCATTCGGCTACGCGGCTGTTTTAGTGTAGAGTGTGTGTGTGTGTGTGATGATTTATTTTGGATACAAATATTAGCCTTCAAGAGGTGTCGGTGTTGAAAAAACGATGCCATCAAGGCAAAACACCGCAGGAAATAATGCTGTTTCATAAATACAGAGGAAGAGAGTTGTGACACTGAGTTAGGCTGACCAGGAAAATGAAAAAATAATATGTATTTATATATACACATACTGTAAAAGGTCCACTGGGAGCCACTGGGGAGAGTTGAAAAGGTGAACGTAACGAGGGCCACATTTGGCCAGTCTAAGTGGAGTTTGAACATTTTTCATATTCCACTTAAAAAAACAATAAAGAATTGACTGAATTTGCTGTTGCGTTGCAAGATCAAAATTGCAAGGCTGCGCTCGTTCATCTAACTCACGAGTTCCTGACGGAATAGCAGCTTTCACTCTGAAGGTGATTTGAAGGGACTTGATGAAAGGTTTGACCCGTCTTCTGAGATTCGGTTCTTGGCGACTCGATCGGTCCAGAGAGTCGCTCGATTTTCTGACTCTTTGCTCACTTGGTTCACTTGTCGTGAGACGATGGATGGAGCGTCAGGAGCGTCGGTCGGGGTCTTAGTTGTTCGCACAAGAATCATTTAATTCTGTCAAAATCATTTATTTTCATGGAGTGCAAAGAGTAAATAAGCCACCTTCAATATCAGTTGGGTTAGGATCAGGGTTGGGGTTGGTCTTTTATGTCTTGGACTGCCATATAGTCATCAGTAATTATTTAAAATTTGTGAAAGATTCACTCTTTTCTATATAAATGCAGTCCATTTAAAATTTGCCGGAGTGATTCCAGAGTCATGGAAACAATTCGCGACCAACGAATCGTTCGCCAGACTTGCATCACTACTAGCAGTCCATAATATTACGCACAGTTCTGCATGTTTCTGGTGTTGCTAGCGGTGCACAGGATAGTGATGTGCCGTGGAAGACTATTCCATTGGAAAAGTGGGGCCGTGGAAGGCGCAAAAATGTTGGGCGCGCGTATCTGCTCCCCTCGCCGAACGTCTCTCTCACTTTGGTTACAGAACAGCGGCGGCGAGAAAACGTGGCCTCACAGTGTCCACCCGCCACTGCCCAACCAATTCGCATTTCTCTTTTGCCAGCCTTGAGTGGGAGTCCTCCTTCCTTCCTCCTACTTCCTGGGTGCCAGTTGCGCGATATATAAAAAAAAAATAATAATATATATATCTCCGCCCCCACCTCGACACCGTTGTACTGTGCTACTGTGCGATGGAAGGCGGCTAACGGGACGCGAGGAGGTATGTCGACGAAGACATGATTGTGTTGTCATAAATTATAAGGCACAGCGGGTGGATAATCAGCATAAAATGAAGAGACGGGGGTGAGAGAGCTACAGCACAGGCCGCTTGACACAAATCACAGAAACGCATACTCCCCTATTGTACGTTTTGTAACACACCCCATATCTTCGCACACAGAAAATTAGTACAGACCACAGGGCGTATCGTCGTGAAACCCGGTCTGGCAGTGCGGGGTCAGGACGGGGTGGTGGTGGCGGGGGGCGGGCTCCTCTCGCCTCCCCCCCAAAAGCTGTGAAATGCCTGGCTTCTCTGAGGAATGAGAGACCCTGAGGGGCAAGGGTCCTGAACAAATGAGCGCCCATAAAACTCTCCTCCACTTATCCAGGATGAGGCGACCGTCCAAAGCAGCCTTCATGGTAAGCCCCCCCACCCCCTATTTACAGTGTCGGGTGGGGTGGGGTGGGGTTTCACTGGTCCGTGTTGAAGCCACAGTCACCTTCACGTGCAGTTACAGAGCATCCATCGTCTTGGCTGCTGACAAGCGGGAACCCGGTTGACTCCTCGCTCGCTCTGTGTCTCTCCAGGACGCTTGCTGCCTCACTCGGTCTCCGCCACCGCACCGCACGCCGCTAAAGGCCGTACGATCGGGGAAAAAGGGCCCTTTTCACGCGCAGGCGCTCGGACGGGCTCGGAAATTAAATGAGAGCGGCATTGTGGGGGATGTGCAGGGGAATGTTTTGAGCAAAGCTAATGAAGTTAATTGCTGGAGCTGAGGCGCCTTTTATGAGCCGCACCTGGTCCATAAATGAGTCTTAATGAGGAGAAAGCCAGTTGACTTTTAAAATGTCTCCCTCTAGTGGACAACAGAGCCACAGCCACAGCACCAGAGTGGCAACCTGGACACGGAGAACATTTGAAAATATTCCATTTAAGAAGCTGGAAAAGCTGAAAGAATTCCCATGTTATCCATAGATTCAACTTTATTACAAACAATGCAGTATCTCCTTAATTTCAAAAGGTGCTTGTGCTTTCCATGCACGACTTTACACATTATCCTAAAAATAATCTGAAATTAGCCTGGGGTGCAACAGTGGTACAGTTACGCCTGGACCCTTCCTGCGCTGACCTCGATCATCCCTCCTTTTACCCTCAAAAGAAATAAAAACAACAACCTTCACTCCATCCATGTTGTGTGGGTTTGGACAAAATCATCTACCAAACGACTTGTGTGAGCCACCACTAGACTCCTCATTCCTGGGACTATCCTTTCACAATTGTAGGGTTGCGCTGAGCACCCTGTAGGCCATGGAGAAGGTGACGACCAAGCCGACCATCCAGGCCAGCGCCCTGCTGGGCTGGGGCAGGGGGAGGACGTAGGCCAGGGTGTGGAAGATCCGGGAGCCGGCGAAGACCCGGAAGTGAAGCAGGGCGGTGGAGACGTCCGGCCCGGTCAGGGCGTAGAGCAGACCGATGACCACGAAGGGGACGATGTTCTCCAAGTCGTTCAGATGGCACCTATTCAAAAAATTTTCCTTAATTGGAAGTTGACAGCAAAACGCTTAATTGCCTTGAAAAGCTTTGCTTTCATTCCACCACATCATCGTACCTTCTGACTCGCTCGATGTGAGGATCAACGCGGACCAAGCTGTTATCTTCTTTGGGGGAAACCAGTTTGGTGTCTTCCTTGTTTGCAAAAACCTACGCGCAGAGGGGTTTGAATTCCAAACTTGAACGCCATTTGAAATGATACACTCATGGTCTGGTGGAGGTGAAGGGTTCAAGGTGTTACCTTCCTGGTCAAACGGAAGTAAGCGGTCAGTGGTGCCATGAGCAGCATCTTCAGCACCACGATCGTGACGTAAGTGTAGAAGGCTCTGATCACCTCACCCTCCACCGTGTGGGTCAGCTTGGTCATTTTTGCTCTAGAGCACAGCAGGGAATACGGAAAACAGGACACGGTACCAGTACAGCTTTTACAACTTTCACACACATCTATAATATCATTATTGCAACGTCTCACTGGTAGGGCTGAAGAAGAATCCTCTCGTTTGTGAGGGAATTGTTTTACAATGAGAAAATGAACAACCACCTAATTTGGAAGTACAATGCCGACATTGTTTTCTGTCCTTCATTTGGATTGTCCTACAGGATTGCGTTGGATAAGTAATCATTGAGGTATGGCAAAGAGTCTGCAAAGACTAGGTAGGTTGTTGCGGGATATTCTTATAAAGGTCTCACAAGTATTTCCCGATGGCAAGTGTACCACTAGAACAGGAAAAAAAGCGAGGCAAACTTGGCTCTGAGCCTTGTGCACTACATACTTACTAGTCAGGAGAGGCGGGACCTCACCAAGGCTTCCACTGCACATTCTCATGCAATCAACGTGAACATACACCGACCAGACACAACATTAAAACCACCACTAAAGCCACTCATATTGTGTAGCTCCCCGTCGTGCCCCCAAAACAGCTCTGACCCGTGGAGGCATGGACTCCACCGGACCTCTGAAGGTGTCCTGTGGTATCTGCCACCGAGACGTTAGCAGCAGATCCTTTAAGTCCTGGAACTAACTAAGTCCTTTAACTCCCCATGGGTCGGGCTTGTTGTTCTATCACAGCCCACGGATGCTTGATCAGATCTGATCCCTTAGCTAAGAGCTTAGCAAAATTGGGTCTTACCTTGTCTTTGAAACGTGTTCAAATGTTTTTTTCCCTTAGTCACTGTGAGTAGCCACGAAAATAAAGCCCGTGCAGAGTGCATTCCGTGGGCGTTCCTGCCGCTTCGGTCAGATTACTCTGTTGTTGTTGGAATTAGGCCAGTTGTTAAGCAACCGACAGGCCCTGCCAGTTTAAGGCTGTAAACGAAAAACCCGATCATCCTGTAAAATATACAGACTTGCATGAAAATGTTTTTATTAAAAATGTTTTATTTTGTGTATATTTTGAATTTTTTAAAAAAAGTCGCTTAGTAGATATATGGAAAAAAAGAAAGTTAATAATCAAGTTCACATTAGCTCAAGTCTACTTATCACCCCCTTATCACAAGCGCCAAAGGGCTTTTTCATGACCCCCCGCCAGATTGTTGCCACACATCATATGAAAATTGTGTCAGAAGTGTAAACGTTTACTGATTACAGTCATGAGAGAGAGACAGATGACACATGCTAGACAAACACATAAATGGTTCCATCCCTTTCTCTCCCCCCCTTTTTTGTTTTGTTTTACAGAAGAGCCTTGTGGCTGAGCACCCTGTAGGCCATGGAGAAGGTGATGACCAAGCCGACCATCCAGGCCAGCGCCCTGCTGGGCTGGGGCAGGGGGAGGACGTAGGCCAGGGTGTGGAAGATCCGGGAGCCGGCGAAGACCCGGAAGTGAAGCAGGGCGGTGGAGACGTCCGGCCCGGTCAGGGCGTAGAGCAGACCAATGACCACGAAGGGGACGATGTTCTCCAAGTCGTTCAGATGGCACCTATGTGTGTGTGTGTGTGTAAGTGTGTGTGTGTGTGTGTGTGTGTGTATATACCACATTAAAGACACAACAGTAAATAAGAAAGATAGTGAAGTAAATGTCTATTTAAAACGCTTTTAGAATACAAGACGTGAGAAAGGGGGGATGATTGTGAGCACCTTCTGACGCGCTCCACATCCGGATGAGTTCTCAGTAACTTCTTCTTCTCTTCCTCCGGTTTACCCCGCACGTCTTCCTCATTGGAAAATGACTATGGCATTTAACAACAGACATAACATTACGCTTTCTTTGGTCACAGTGACATTTTGATATAGCTTAAATATAAAAAAAAATTAAAAAGAAACGCTGATGACGACAGTGGGATTTGGGAGCAGCCCTACCCCTCTGGTAAAGCGGAAGTAGGCGGTCATCGGTGCCATGAGCATCATCTTCAACATCACGATAGTGGCATAGGTGGAAAAAGCCAGAAACACCTGGTCTTCAAACAGTGGCGCCATCCTGGTGGTGGATCTTAGTGGTGGATTTCTGGTTTCGGTCAAGAAGATATAGAATTATTTTGTTATCATATATTATATATATTTTACATTTCTATCAAATATAATGTTAAAATTATACAAATGTTAAAATGATGTGTAATATAAAAAGTATAAAATGTAAAAAAAAAGAAAGAAAAAGGTCCACTTGAATCTATATTTGCTGTAACATCAATCGTTCTCAAAATATCCAACTCATAAAATCACTGTTATATGCATGAATATGTTATAGGTCTGTAATCTTATTTGATATTGTTACATCATCGCATTACTGCTTAAATGCACGCGCGTCCCCACAAGCCTGGTCTTTCTATGTCTCAAGCAATTTCCTTGAGACATAGCTCACGAAAGCACCGTTCCTTTTGGTTCAAAATGTTTTAACAATCCAACTCCCAAATACAACCATTGGGACTTCCGTGCACGTGCACACCGCCGGCCAAACAAAACGGGCTAACAGTATAATGTTCCACTGTAAAGAATACACACACACACACAGACACACACACACACACACACACACACACACACACACACACACACACACACACACACACACACACACACCAAACAAAGCTTACATATGACGTTTGCATTACAACACGCACTTACTGTGTTGAGTAGCTGGAGCAGGAACTGCACAGAGGGAAACGCTAGTTCAACAGCCTGAAATGTTGCACAACAGAAAATCTGGCACACAGTAACCCAGGTCACACCCTCTCTCAGGCATTCCCCTGCACATTCAAATAAATAACACAAATTTGAATGCGACCAGAGAGCAGTGGCAAATTGTATTGAATGTGTTTATGTGAATAATTTGAGTTTGAAACTATGAAAAGTATGACATTAAATGTAGAAGTACTCGCAATAGTCCAAAACTACTCAAAAAATGAGCGGAATCCGAGTCTCCATAGGAATGAATGGACTTCAGCTTATTTCTCGTCGTTTGTTTTATTTGTTCTGAAGTAGGCTTAACCCAGATATGCACAAAAAGTAGTGAGGTCGAATACGTCCCATTATGTACACTGGTTGGTGGGGCGAAATACACCGATCAGCCACAACATTAAAACCACTGACAGGTGAAGTGAATAACATTGATTGTCTGGTCCCAATGGCACCTGTCAAGGGGTGGGATGTATCAGGCAGCAAGTGAACAGTCAGTTGTTGAAGTTGATGTGTTGGAAGCAGGAAAAATGGTCAAGCGTAAGGATCTGAGCGACTTTGACAAGGGCTAAATAAGGTCAGAGCATCGACCGCCTTGCCTCCTTTTTTACTAACAAAGTGGCAGCCATCAGCAGCCAATTCACTAATCAATTTACTCAAAACCTGTCTTCTCCAGCCCTGGGCTCATCGTTCCCTGGTTTCACCCCCCTCGCTGAAAGTGAGGTATCTAAACTACTAACATGTAGCCGTCCTACTACCTGTTCGCTAGATCCGATCCCATCTAACCTCCTTCAAGCCATATCACCGACTATCACCCCGGCAATCACACATATGATTAATTCTTCCCTAACTTCCGGCACTTTCCCTTCCGCTTTCAAAGCGGCTCGGGTCGCACCACTGCTCAAAAAACCCTCACTCGATCCCAATCAAGTAGAAAACTATCGGCCGGTCTCTCTCCTCCCATTCCTTTCCAAAACCTTAGAGAGGGCGGTCTCTAGACAGGTTACAGAGTACCTGTCAAGAAACAACCTTCTTGATACACTTCAATCTGGCTTCAAAAGTGGTCACTCCACTGAAACAGCCCTGTTGTCTGTGACAGGGGCCTTAAAAACTGCTAGAGCTGCTGCCAAATCCTCGGTTCTCATTCTGCTAGACCTATCAGCTGCTTTTGACACTGTCAATCACAGCATACTCCTGTCCATACTCTCAAGCATGGGCATATCTGGCAGTGCACTTTCCTGGTTCGAATCTTACCTTACTGGGCGCTCGTTCAGTGTGACATGGCGAGGCCAGCTGTCTGTGCCTCCCCACCTCACCACAGGGGTGCCCCAAGGCTCGGTGCTGGGACCCCTCCTCTTTGCCATATACACCACCTCACTGGGCCCGATCATCCGCTCGCATGGCTTTTCATATCACTGCTATGCGGATGATACTCAACTCTATCTGTCCTTCCCGCCCGACGACCCCACTGTCTCGACGCGGATCTCGGATTGTCTCGCTGACATATCCACATGGATGAAGGATTATCATCTTCAACTAAATCTGGCGAAAACGGAACTGTTGGTCTTCCCAGCCAAACAAGGTATTTATCACAACATTGATATTAAAATCGACTCTATCTCTTGTTCCTACCAAGGCTGCAAGGAATCTTGGTGGCATTATTGATGACCAACTGACATTCTCGGACCATGTCGCCGCCGTCTCCCGGTCCTGCCGCTTCGCACTACTCAACTTCCGAAAAGTCAGGCCGTACCTGACCCAATATGCCACTCAACTGCTGGTACAAACCTTGGTGATGTCCCGTCTCGACTACTGCAATGCCCTCTTAACAGGCTTGCCGGCCTGTGCGGTGAAGCCACTGCAGATGATACAGAATGCGGCGGCGCGACTGGTGCTCACCCAGCCAAAGAGGGCACATGTCACTCCGCTGCTCATCGAGCTCCACTGGTTACCTGTAGCCGCCCGCATCAGGTTCAAGTCTCTTATGCTGGCCTACAGAGTGATTGCTGGGAATGCTCCCGCCTACTTAAATGCTCTTGTAAGAGCACATGTTGCCTCCCGGATGCTGCGCTCGTCAAATGAGCGTCGCCTGGCTCTGCCAGCCATACAGCCACGGCAATCCAGGCTATTCTCATTTGTAGTTCCACGTTGGTGGAATGAGCTGCCAAAAATGACCAGAGCAGGGACCTCCCTCTCTGTCTTTAAGAAGCACTTGAAGACCCAGCTCTTCAGTGAGTACCTCCTGTCCTAACCTACAATTACTTAGCAGCACTTAGCAGTATTTATTGTTACACTAATGTCTCTGTCGCAATGTAGCTTGAATGTTATTCTCCCTTGTAAGTCGCATTGGATAAAAGCGTCTGCTAAATGACTAAATGTAATGTAATGTAATCTCCAAAATGACAGCTTTTTTGGGGTGTTCCTGGTATGCAGTGGTTAGTACCTACCAAGAGTGGAACAAGGAAGGACAACCGCTGAACCGGCAACAGGGTCATGGGCGCCCAAGGCTCACTGATGCGCGTGGGGAGTGAAGTCTAATTCTTCTGGTTCGATCCCACAGAAGAGCTACTGTAGCACAAATTGATGAAAAAGTTGATGCTGCTATGATAGAAAGGTGTCAGAACACACAGTGCATCACAGCTTGCCACGCTGACCCCTGTCCACCTCCGAGAGCACCTACAAATGTGAGCGTCAGAACTGGACCATGGAGCAACGGAAGAAGGTGCCTGGTCTAATGAATCATGTTTTTTCTACATAATGTGGATGGTCGGGGTTAGGGTCCAATCCCATCGAGCATCCGTGGGATGTGCTGGAACAACAAGCCTGATACATGGAGGCTCCACCTCACAACTTCCAGGACTTAAAGGATCTGCTGCTAACGTCTTGGTGCCAGGTACCACAGGACACCTTCAGAGGTCTTGTGGAGTCCATGGCTCCACGGGTCAGAGCTGTTTTGGGGGCACGAGGGGGAGCTACACAACATTAGTGGTTATTAGTGGTGGTTTTAATGTTGTGGCTGATCGGTGTATATTCATGTAGTATTGATACTTTGGTCCCTGTAATGCAGTCCCATACTAGATATCATCTGGAGTTTGTGGTTGTTTGATTGTAATATTGTTATATAGTTGAATGTTGCTTTGAGGGCTGCAATACAGTGATTTTATATTTTGAATTTGTAGAGCTTTCTAGTTTGTACTCAATGTCTCTCCCTGCTTGTTGATAAATGATTTCTCAAAATGCATTGTGTGTAAATATTTAATGAAATCACCATAAATTAATCAAATAATCAATATCAAGGTATTCAAATATCGCAAAAGATATTGGGATATTCAATTTTGTCAATATCGCCCAGCCCGAACGTATAATTCAGTTTGAGATAGAATTACCGATTGTGAACACTACTCCCAAACGTCCATCTCCAGTAAGTAATTGAGTAATGTGAGTAGTTTTTATTAGCTACTTCCGCCATCTGTGTGGTCGGGGAGCATCGGTCTGTCCTCATTGTTAATGGTTCAAAACGCATTTGATTACCACAATAAATAATTTATGATTCGATTCCGTTCATGATTAGAGTCCTTGTGTTCAGAAGTCAGTGACTGTCATATGGGCCTACCTTCATAAAAACCTTAACTCCATTCATCGACATTTAATGGGTTAAAAAGGCAAACTACTGAAATTGAGTTACAAGTGAAGGTCAAATTTTATGTTACTTGTCTTTTTGTGATAAATGATAATTGAAGATTAAAAAGCTTCCTTGCTTATTTTATATTTTCATTCACACTTTTTTTTTTTTTGAATGAAAATCAAACTTTTTCGTCAAATCGTATTATCTTTACGCTATATTTTATTACTTATTTTTATTTTGTACTCATACAGTATAAAGTGCCAATTTGAGTGCTCTGTATCCCTCCTGAGCTGCTGTAACGACCAAATTTCCCCCCTGGGGATTAATAAAGTGCTATTTCAAATCACTATATATATATATATGTTTATAGATAGATATGTACTTTATTCAGCCCCGGAGGAAATTGTGGTAAAGGGAGGGGGAATTCAGGGGCCGATGGTGGAGGCAGCCATGCAAGGCGGCAATTAACTCATCGGGAGCAGTGAGGGATTGGGTGCTTTTCTCAAGGACACTCAAACAAAAATATATAAAATACATAAAATATACTGTAAAGATATATATATAAAAAAGAATATATAGGCATTTTAATACAGGATTAATTCTGGCATTACAAAGTGAAATTCAAGGACTTGGAAGTACTTTTCTTAAGCACAATTGTTTCATTTTCAAGGACTTCACTCAAAACAAATATAATCAATTTTCACTGTGATCTTAATGAATTAAAATAGGAATCTTAGTCTCAGTGTCTATTATTTATGTTAGTACATCAATAATTTATGTATCGATTTTTAATCTCATTGTCATCTACTATTATAAGTGCCAATTTCTTACCATGCTGGATTTAATGTACATTTCCCTGACATCGTCTATGTTGTAAAAGCCATTCCAGAAATGTTTCATTACGTTATGATTTGAATTACATAGAATTTTCAAATATTGCGGTTTCAAGGATTTTTATTTTCTTCAAGCACTTCAACGCAAAGGAGGCTATTCAAGATATTCCAGTACTTCAATGTATGTGGACGAAATTTAAGCACTTCAAGCACCTCAAGGATCTGGCGAGAACCCTGTTATTACCAAAGCTCCTGCCAGAATTGCAGACTACTAAATTAAGAAACTCCTCCTGTAAGGTATAATTTCCTGGGGTCTGGGGTCTGGCTTGTTAGAGTGAGTTAGACTGAGAGGTTTGTGTCTTAAATGAAGAGGAATTGGGGGAATTTCTCTTTATGGCCCCAGGCATGTTCTCCGTGATTTGACATGTTGTTACATCTCCAGCCGTGACGTTAACGACATGTGACAAGCTCAAAGAGGTTGTTAGTTTTCTCTCAACTTCTCCTATTTTCGGCATGCCCTATATTGTGACGGTTGGTTGATCGTTTCGAACGAGCCGACCGATTCGCAAACCTGAAAGCAGTTTATCTGGGATTAATTTTTTCTTCAGTGTCAAAATAATGTGGAATACTTCTTTCAAGACGCCTTCTAGGTCTTTCAAGACGCCTGGCCTTGCCTCTGATTATCAGACATCCTGAACAATTCTACTCTTCCTGTGCTTGAACTACTGGCTAATAAAAAAGAAAAAGGCAGAGGGGACCCATTGAATCCCTACTCGTTTTGGGTGTGTGGAAACCTGACTGCCACATGGTTTCATGCTGGGGGTTCTCGCAGCAAAGATGTGAGCCAATGAGATTCATAGCCATAACGGCTTAGGAAGCAGTGATGGCACAGTCTCAATAGCTCAACTGGGCCAAAAGATCGCTTGCACACGGCACAACGGTGGGAACCCATAACTGGCATCTAATTTCCGAGTTTTTTTGGGGGGGAGGGTTTTCTTATTGAACGTGTGAGGTCATGTGAAACAAGGAAAAGCACACTGTTCATGGGACAGGCACCTTGCGCTGCCCTGGCTAGAGCTGTAGCGTTTGATGGGCGAGCTCATGTGCGGGGAATTGCGTTAACGTCAAAACAAAAGGAGTATATAAAAAAAAAAAAAAAAAAATGCTCAGGGTGTAGATCCAAATCACACTCAGATCCAAACGCTTTTTTTTTTTTTTTAAGCTCTTCTTAAAACTACGCAATTCTGATCCAATTACACCAATATCAAAGCTGGTGAGGCCTCTCATAGGATGTTCCTTTCACCCGATGATGAAGATGGTGATGAGGATGATGACGTAGTCCGGTTGAAACACGTCCAACATGTCTAAAATGCACGACACTTTTCTGATGAAACCTATTAAAGTTCTTTAAAGGTTGGGTGAGACATAAATTGGTATTTATCGAGCTCGAAGCAATCCCCGGCTTTGTCACGGACAGATTGGGTTCTGTGAGGGTTCACACACGGCTTATGAAAGCTGCGATCAAGCAACCACTTGGCTGTGTATTTTCATTGACTTCTTAGACCATAGGCCTTCGGGGCCGGTTCACATGACTTGTCTTTCAAGGGCCAAAATCCATTTGGACACCACAGGTAAGGGTGGTCCCGATAGGGCCAGAGCTCGGTATATACACGGTAATATGATGTGCGCTTTTGGATGGTGGCCAGTGAAATGGGTTCTCTGCATTTGACCCATCCTGGCAGCGCATTCGACCACGCACACGTCACACGTGTGAGCAGCGATGGACATATGGGACCAGGTCCCATATGTCCATCGCTGGTCAGATGATGACGTGTGCATGTTTTTGGTGGGGGGCCTTACTGTTGTTAGATGGAGGAAACCCCATGTGAGTGTGGGGAGAACATGCAAACTCCACACAGAAAGACTCCTAATCGGGAGAAAACCCACCGGAGCACGGTGCCAACAGCGCCCCAGGCGGGAATGGAATGTGTGCCACCTTTCTGTTGTATATTTGAAGAGGTTTGATTTAAAAAAACAAAAAAAACAAAAAAAAAAAACATTTATGTGATGTCCTGGTTGAATTTGGTTGGCTCTCCAGGCGCGACCTTCCCAGTGCCTTGATAAAAATGGTCGGGCGCTTCATGTGAACCAGCCCTCAGACTTTTAGGATTCCATGGTGTTGTGTAATGGAAATTTAGAAATGACAGAAAATGTATTTACCACATCATATAAGGATACATATAAACAAGTGATATTAGCATAGTAAATAAATAATAACTTTGATATCAGTATATATGACAACAACATCCTCTACACTGGTTCCCGTGGACACATGAAGTAACGAAGTAGATAATAACGGCCTGTTTTAAAACGCACCTAAAGCCGTCATCTCTCTGATTGTAACCGTGATTGGTTTTTTTTTAGCTTTTTATTTTATTTTTGTCTTTTTTGTTGTCTTGTGTAAAGCACTTTGAATTGCCCTTGTGTATGAAATGTGCTGTACAAACAAAGGTCACATCCACTCGCTGTATGTGTTTAAATACTACTCCGGCTTCAGTGAAATGTCATTTTGGTCTTACTCTATAACTCTAACTCTAATACCCCAAATCATCGTCCTTTGTTTGAGACGGGCGGCGCGGGGACGTTCAGCGCTAAAAAGGAAAATAATTCAATGTGATTTCCCACTAGGAGCTGCGGCGGCAGGCAGTTGCGCTTATTCCTCGCGAGCTTCCTGGGTAATTGGGATGCCGGGCCGCGATACGCCGCCATTGATTTCTTATGGTAGCCAGGTTATGCTGGCGGTGTCGGACAACAATGACTAAATAACAGCCCGGCCAATGATCTTAATGCCAGAAGCCAAGCGCAGTATCGATTTCATTACAGAATGCCTCCTAGGTTCTAGGAACATACATTTTTTTATTGATCAGCAGTGGTGTCCACATTACTTTCCGCACTGTCACATGCCCGCCAGTCGGCCAATCAATGGCACCGTAATGCTGAATGCACGGAATCACACCGATACAGTAGTGGGCTGACTTTTAGTTTTTTTGCACCAGGAGATGGAAGGTGACCCCGATTGACAGATTGATAAGTATAAATGTTTTCACCACTGAAACACAGATATTGTGTGATTTACTCGTCCAGTTGCGTTACATTTGATCTCGTTCACATTGCTTTGGCCTCAGGGGGGTTGGGTCGCGGCGGCGCCCTGGCAGCGAGGAACTCTTTAGATAAGGCTTTATTGATGTTTCGTCGCTAGCCATTCATTTGTTAAACCTTAACCACAAAACCGCCGTCTGTCTTTGGCAAACAACGACAATAAGGATGTTTAGACTTTATGACTGCTAAACGATGCTTCATTTGGAAACTCTGCTCAGCCCATTTCATAAGGTAAATGAGCTTTCAATGAGTGGATATTTGATGGTAAGCACATTTTTTCATATTCAATTTATTCATATATATATTTAAATATATGAGGGCAGTCAGATGATTAAAATAATGAATCGCGATAAATTGTGTGACATCTCATACGATTTATCGCAATCTTAAAATGTACTAAAACGTGACCCTACAGATTTTTGCAAAAAAAAAAAAAAAAAAAAAAGTCTTAATTAATATACACTATATACAGTATATAGCTATTAGGGATATATTAGGGGCGTCAAACGACTAATATAATTAATTGTGATTAATTGCATTTTTTCTGCAATTAATTGTGAAAAAGCATGAAATTGTTTATATATATATATATATATATATATATATATATATACACACACACACACACACACACACACACAGAGTTTGTTATTTATATTTATTGTGCATTTGGATAGTTTAACCAATGCCTTTTTCAAATTACTCCCATAGCAATGTAGCAACACCCTTTTGTGTGTGTAGGTGTGTGTGAATGGGTGAACGTGAGGTACGCACTGTAAAGCGCTTTGAGTCGTATGACTCAAAGCGCTTTACAGAGAAAAGTGCTACATGCACCCCATTTAACATTTTTCAAAAGGCTTTAAAGCGACACGTGTAATGTACTTTGTGAGATTTGGAGTTTGTGAACTCTCCAACAAGTAACACTTTGGTAATGAACTGTCATGTTCGCCGTGGCGTGCCCTCCCCCCTCCCGTGCTCGTGGGGTGCAGAGCCTTGGGTTCCCCAAGACTCCCACCGTGCCCGCGGACCTTTCCCTTCCAAATGGCCCTTAATGAAGCTCATTAATGATCAGCGTTTGCATTGCACCCTTAATGAGGGCCACACATCTGCTCATTAGACTCACAGCTCTAGGCTTTGTCTCGCCACCAACCCCTGACAATACATCAGCGCACAACCTGAGAAACATCACAGCCACCTCGTTAGCCATCCATCCTGTTAACGTGGTTGTGAGTGGTACAACCAAAGCCTCTTTTCATTGGCTGCAAGAGGGTTATTTAGCGACTTAAAAGGATTCCCCTCCCGCCCCCTCTCTCCCTCTCTCCCGAGCCCCCTGAGCAAGTCTGGCACATCTGACGGCGTTTAACAAAAGCAATGTCATTGGTCGTTTGAAGGTCGAACGCGCTTCAAAACGCAGAAATCCTTATCTGCCGGGGAGGGTCCCTCTTCCCAGGCCTCGTCGGTCAGGGCCGGAGACTTTCCCCCCTCGCCCCCGTTCACAGGTGCACGTGAACATTTTTTTTGACGCCGAAAGCTGTTTCGAGATGGACGATTCATACGGCGGGAAGTGATGAGGGAATCCACAATGACCTCACAGGGGAACATCAAATCCCCGTCAAAGGAAACAACGGATTTACTGAAGAGAGTGACGAGGGAGTCTACTCTACCCTACCTCTACTCTACAGCCCCCTATTCTAGTTTCTTCCTTCCCTCTACTCTACCTCTAATATAGTATAATCGACCTGCCTCTACTCTACCTCTACTCTGCCTCTGCTCTACCTCCCTCTACTGTACTGCTGCTCTACCTCCCTCTACTGTACTCTACCTCGACTCTACTTACCTCTACTCTACCTCTAATCTAGTCTACCACTGTACCTACCTCTACTCTACCCCACCGCCCTCTATTTTACCTCCTCTCCCTCTTGCCTAGTCTACTCTACCTCTACTCTGGTCTACTCCACCTCCCTCTACTCTAATCTTACTCCACGTCTCTCTGCCTCCATTCTAGTGTGAAATGACGGAGGAGTCCAATCAAATTTTGATCAATATCTTGACGAAAACATACGTGATTTCATCGTCGAATTTGTCGCTATAAAGACGTAGAATAATATCTAATTCATTGTGAGGCGATTATCTGTTTGTTTCCATAGACGCCAATATGTGATGATTACCTAATATATGATTATAAGACGGGTTGCGAAATATAATTGAAAACATAATTGATCCGCTTCCAGGTGAATGCCATATACACTGTGAAGGCTAAACGTCCCTGCGCTTGGCTAGTGCAGCCTCTTAGAAAAGGTTGATGGGGCTACGTGGACAGAAAATCTAAATGGCTCACGCCTGCTGCGCCGGGGCTCAGAGTGATTAGGGATGTGTCATCTACTCCTCCATTTCTCTTTTTCCACTTTGTGCCTTCATCTGTCCGGCCAGCTGAGTTTAGTGAATAATAAGGAGGTCTCACAAAGCATTAGCGGCTATTCTGCATGCCGCGAGGATGGGCCCCCGTTTTTGTCAGTGACCAGAAGGACACGCGTATGGGCGCTTTCAACCAAATGAGCTTGTTCCAGACGTTATTAACAGAGGCGCCGGCTCCCACAGTGGGGGTTGGTCATACGTATAATTCGGCGTGCTTAGGCTCTGGTTAATGTATGGGCATATGACATTTGTGTTGGATGTCCTTTAAAGCTGATCACCATATATATTACATCATGTATTGATGGCTTTTAAAACCCGGGCAATCGCTCATCAGGTTCAGTGGGCGTTCAACTCAGTGGTACATTCTCGCCTTCCTTTTCTCAAGGCTGGGAAATCGCAAACTTATCGGATTGGTTACAGACTCATATGTGACAGCCCTGGTTTGTCAGAGAATGGTTTCTGAGTGGCGAAACATGCATACTCGTATTTTCCTTCCGATACAGTGCGGCAACTTCTATTCTCCTACGCATGCAAATTGAGATAATTACCCGATGGCAGGTCAATGCTAAGTGGCCGGGGTGTGCGAGTCGGCGTTAGCTTGGTGTTTGGCAGAACAAAAGCGCCACACTCTGGGTGCGTAAGGCCGGCGAGCCCCCCCCTGCAA
Source organism: Zeus faber (assembly GCF_960531495.2). NCBI lineage: Eukaryota > Metazoa > Chordata > Actinopteri > Zeiformes > Zeidae > Zeus > Zeus faber. Next base: position 20,572,579 of record NC_137208.1, on the reverse strand, counting down.
AGAAGGGGGTGGGGGGGGGGGCTACGCCTCATTAGGGCGCTGTTTTAACAAAGCACTCTCCTTCCACGGCACGGAGCGCCACGCTGCACCACGCCGCGCCGTGCCGCGCAGCCACGGCTCCCAGATCCTCCCGCGTTCTCTCTCGGCCCCCTTACAAAAGGGGGTATAAATCTCCTTGGGCCGGGATAATTACCAAGATAATTTTATCCGTAATGATGCTTGTCAGTCAGGAGCCGCTGATGAAATTAAAGGAGTTCTTTCTCCCGCAGATCTCGCTCTCTCCCTCAGATTTATGTGTCAGGGAAAAAGGAGAACCAAGAATAGAAGCGGCAAGCTATGAAAAACTCTCCCCGCCATGAGTCTATAAATGTTGTGCTCAACCCTCAAGCCGACCAGAGGTGGTTCGCGGACTCCGAAATTCTACTCGCAGCTGAAGTACTTCATATTAAAAGTAGTTCTGCAAATACTCAAGGTATTGCTATCATTTCTAAAGCCTACTGAGAAAACTAGATCCTTCGAGGTCCTCACTGAAGTCGATGTAACTGTGTGAGTACTTCCTCTAGCTTCCCTTACCTGGACCACCCCAGGGCCCAAAGTCAGGCTGAGTCCTCCATCAACTTCAAAGTGTAGAAACAGACAAACGGTCATATCTTGACATGACGTGTTTATGTTTATTCGCAATGACAAGAGCCTTCCAGAGCGCCGCGGCGGAGCGTTCATGCGCCGGCGTGCGCGTCGTTTGTCACCGCTGTATGTCGTTCCACTTGACACTCAATTTGGCGTCGCCGTAGCCGTGTACAAGCGGCGGCAGTAAATAAAGCAGATATTTTCTTTTTTTGGGGGGCGAGGGGGGGGCAAAATCCCTTCCCGCGATGCGGGGACGGAGGAGCCTTTTAACAAAGCGTAGATAAACACTTTGATCTCGGATCCAAATTCTCTCGACTTGTCTTCGTTTTTCAAATAGGGGCTACTTACATTATTTCTGAGACACTGTCGTGAGGCTCCATGGCAAAGGTAAAGCCCTCCTGCGGATCGGTGGAGATAAAGGCAAAAAAAATAAATAAAAGACAAAAAAATGCACAAAAGACTTCACTGCCGGAGCGTTATAATATTTAGCATAAGCAGCGCCAAACATTCCTTTAAGGAATACATGTCTGGCACTCTCTTTTAAAAAAAATTAACATGGAACAATTGGGACCCCTGTTACCCGTTGTATCGCTCAACAAAGGCGATTGAACAATCGCTTATGTCAAACTTTGACAATGACAGAATTAGAGCATTGTTTCCCGGCTCCTTGTCCCCCCACAGGGAACCTGGGAGCGCACAACTCAGGAAAAAGAAAGTTTACTTTCGTTTGTCATTTGAAATTATGCTCGTTTGCATTCGCCGGGGAGCGCCGGGGCCCGTGTTAAAACCCACCGACGCCGCCGAGAGGGGCGACGACAGACACACTGAGCGTTTGTTTTTTTTGAGCACGTCGTATATATATCCCCGCGGTGTTTTAAAGCATCGCTGACGTGGGCTCGCGGTTACACCTCCCAGAGCGCCGCGCTCCCCTGGATTTTTTCGGCCACGATCCGGCGCGATTTCAGAGTCCATTTGAGGTCCCTTGTCGTTGTTGAGACGTCAAAAGAGAGGCGGCCCGGCGGCGGAGCTTGCAAACTTTGTTTCAAAATGAATTATGTTCAAAAAAAAGAAAGAAAGAAAGACAGAAGAAGAAACAAAAAAGGCAAAAAGGCAAACGAAAAAAAAAAAAAAAAAAAAAAAAAAGGAAAAAGAAAAGTAAAGATAAAAAAAATCAATGAGGGTGGATTTTAGTCTGAGCAGCGCAGTGTGAAAAATAGAGAAGAACATTTCACATGCTGCGGAGAGCACTCGGGCTTTGACCTCCATACAAGCAATCCCACTGCCGGCGAGATCAATTGACAGGACGGAGGCCACCGGGGCATTGATTGATTAATCAAAGCTAATGTTCTTTTGATCAGCGGGGCTGCCCTATTAACTGGCAAAGGCGTAGTAAAGCTCCATGTTTTATTTACTCGCTACGGGGGCCTCGGTTGACTCCCGCTCGCCGCAAAAAGAGAAAAAAAACAAAAAAAACTTCAAAGAGCCTGTGACAATTTTGTCATAGCCTCGATTGATAGAAAAAGTTCTCCTCTCTATTCCCCGCAGATGAGCTCGCTCGCTCGCCTGGATTTGTTTAATCGTTAGCGGGTTTTTGCTCTTTTCTATTATATCTCCGGAAGAAGAGAAACTCATGTTTTCTTTATGACAGTTTTTTTTTTCTCTCCTCGGCATGTTGTCTTGTGCACTGCCCTCTTTTTTCTCTCAACTCTACTATGGGAACAGTATGCAGACCTTGAACCGTGTCTTCCTTTGTTTCCAGTCGTCAAAAAGTCCCTTTTAAAAAGAAGTCTGCTCACTCGGGCACCGTCTCGCTAAGGCTCTCAGACTGTGTTGGCAGCGAACAAGACTTGAATTGAATTTTGACTGGGGAGTCATCTACATCTAAAGTCCTGTCGTATTATTGTGTGTGTGTGTGTGTGTGTGTGTATATATATGGCTAAATTTCCCCGCCGGAGCCGCCAAGGTGTGGCCGGTTTTTGCAGTGTCATTTCTTAAGCCGTTGGTGCTGCCACCTTTAGCGTTACAGATCCCATTAAAAACGGACTACCCCGTGCTCCGTCTACTCCATAATAATACAGTTTCTGATACAGTCAGGTTCGTGTTGACGCTCTCTCTGTGACCACTTTAGAAACTGTTTCAGAAAAAAGTGCGCGAGTTACTAAATTGTACTGACAATTTTCGTATTCACCCCACAACTAAATCTTTGTATGCATGCCCAAGGGCGCAAAAAGGCAGTAACTTGCAAGAAATTTGGAAGATACACCGCAGTCATATGTGCTTGCTGTACATTTGATTGTAAAACCATGGGCATTAATATGGATTTGGTCTCCACATTTCTGCTCTAACTGCCTCCACTCTTCTAGGAAGGCTTTCAACTAGATATTGGAACATTTGCTCCCATTCAGACACAAGATGACAGGCGATGGGGCCTGGCTCACAGTAATCGTTCCAATTCATCCCAAAGGTGTTCAATGGGGTTCGGGTCTGTGCTCTGTGCAGGCCAGTCAGGTTCTTCCACCAGTCAGTAAACCCTTTTTTTATGGACCTCGCTTTGTGCAGAGGGGCATTGCCATGCTGAAAGAGAAAAGCCCCCCCACACACACAACTGTTGCCACCAGGTTTGAAGTGCACAATTTGCGAATGTTAATTGTCAATTCGAGAATGTTATTGTATGTTGTAGCATTAACATTAGCATTTCACTTCACTGGAATTAAGGGGCCCAGTTCTTGTCGTGGTGACGTTTCGCACTCGGCGGACCCGTGCTGTGAGCTTGTGTGGCTGACCGCTTCATGGTTGAGCTGTTGTTGCTCTTAGACGTTTCCACACAATATAACAGAACCTACAGTTCAACAGGGCAGGTCTAGCAGGGCATCAATTTGACAAGCTGATTTATAGGAACAGTGGCATAAAGTGCCATGTTTAAAGTCACTGAGCTCTTTTGTACGTACCCATTCTACTGCAAATGTTTGTTGAAGGAGATTCCACGGCTGTGTGTTGTGGTGTGGGGATGGTGTGGTTTGACCGGACACACCTATCTTGGGTCTCGGTAATGGGGCCCAGGATCAATGTGGCTAGATACCTGTTGCTCGTTAGAGTAGAAAGAGCAACAGGTAAAACCCCCATCCCCACACACACACACACAGGAGAGGAGCCCTTGTTATGACATGTTCTAAACCTGCTCTGGGCTTGTTCCACCTTGCCCACTCTTTACAATAAACCTATGTGCTTTCAACACCATTGCCTGTGTCTCTGTGCCAGAACACCACTCAGGTGGGGTGTGGTAGGCGGAACTACCACATACAAACAAGCATATAGTGGTTGTTTGTATGCACCTGTTAGTAATTCGTGTGGCTGAAATATCCAAACCCATTCATTAGAAGGGTTTTAATTTTGGCTGCATAATATAATTGAGGGCTACTCCCTATATCAAGACTAGGGTAACATATTTTGACCTGGTTACCTGGTGGCCCATTTGCAAGTTTGACAACCTTGGTCGGTTTACACCCCTGTAGGCTGGGGTAAAACAAAAGGCAGATTTGTCCCTGCTGTCGCGGCCCAATTGGACTCTGCGCCAAGGTTCCACAATGGAACCAATTTAGGGAGAGGAGAAAGGATCTGACTAGCAGTGTTAGGGGGGCCGGCGGGGCTCTAATCAGGCCTCGTGCCACTTCTCACAGCGTGCGCACGGGGGACCCAGGGCCTTGTTACCTTGCCACAACAAGGCAATCAGCATTCGGTGTTTAAAGCCACGCTCACTCCACTCAAATTCCAAAGTGGTTGATTAAAAATAAATAAATAAAGAAATAAATGTATTAAAGAAATAATAAATCGCCAACATGTTCCAGAGAGCGAAAACCGAAGCCTGTTATTTCCTTGTTTTTTTTTAGTAAAACAGGTGAGATGTTTTCCTCCTCTTAGCCGCGTTAAAAGAGAACGACTAGATCCTCCGCCAGGTCCTCGCGGGTACGACTCGTCTCTCTCTCTCTCTCTCTCTCTCTCGTGTTTCACAAACAAGAACTTGTTGTATTTTTTAATGATCTCCTCAAGTGCAGATAGTCAGGACCTCCTCTGCTTAAGGAACCCCCCCCCCACCCTCGCCTGCCACCCACTACCCCCCCCCTCCTCCTCCTCCTCTTCTTCCCAGCACCACTTGTTTTATTCTCACAAACTCAGAGGATGTCTTGAAAGAGCAGCGCAGATCATCCACCCCCCCCCCACCCCAACAATAGTTCTCCGCAGTTGGAGTAGGCCCCTCGTTCCCTCCCCGCCCTTGAGTTTCACCAATGTCAGCGCTCACTTCAAAAGCCCTGGAATAGAACTCTGAGGACTCCATTGAGATTTCCAATTGCAAACAATTATTCCGTCCGCCCGTTGTTTGACGGAGGTTTCTCTCGATTTATATTACCAGGGCATGCATCAGATTTATCTCCTTCCCCAGCGGTGCAGTGCGGTGGGGTTCATGCTATTGACCCAAACCTTGAGCTGAATGCAGATGATTCTCCGCAGAGCCAGTTTTTTTTTTTCCAGAGGGATCTTTTTTAAACGGCTAATGGGTCAGTTTTGATTTGACGATTGGGCGAGGTGATGCGCGAGCTAAGTTTTGAACATGCAAGGCCCCCCGTTTTCATCTTCGCCCTCCCCCATCCCATCCTCCCTTTCCTTCCTCAGGGTGAGCGATTCAAAGCGTTTGCACCACCGTCCAACTTTTCCACTCCAACTCTCTTTCACTCTCTCTCTCCCTCTCTCTGTCTGTCTATTTGTCTGTCTACTCCCGGGCTCCCAATACACCTCACCAAGCCCGGCCGGCTGGGCCCACCAATACCTTGAACGTTCACCTGGGCTTGGGGGTAGGGGGTGTGGTGGTATCATCCAAAATATATAAGAACTTCTGCCTCCTGCCTTTGCTCTGGGAAGCCTCTCCAGCTAGAGGGCCACGCAGCGAACAAGAGAATAAGCGGACGGTGGTGTTTTTGAAATCGGAGCCGGTTCTGAAATACTGTGAGTTACCCACCCACACTAAAGGAAAAGCGGAACGCTACAGCTCCAGCTTCAGCTCCAGCTTCAGCCTGCGCGCCCTGAAGGATATTTTTTTTATTTTGACGCATTACATCGGAGGTATGGAATCAAGCTCCATTCGGGCCCATCTGGCCTTCATGAAAGCCAATAGTTTCAAAGTTGTTTTATCCATCAAACTGTCCTCAAACGTGCAAACCCTTTACATTAAGTGATAACGACGTGTCGTCTTAACTGCCGCTTCACATCGATGGTGATCAGCTCCTATAATGAATAAAGAAGTTGTGAAACTCCGTGCGCAATGAGTGCCCATGGAGACAGGTGAGCCCCGGCCCGTTTTGATCTCTCAAACATGTATTCCATCTCTTCTCCGGCACAAGGGAGCCTCAAACCAAGGTCAGCGCTCAAAGACAAGGTGCACCATGGGAAATGAGCCTGTGCAAGTGAGCCAGTGTGTGTGTACTCGCCTGGCGCTTTTTGTGCGGATCAGCAAAGCATCAGAAGGCTTGGTCTGACACTAGTGAAGTCCCTGGGCATCACCTATCACTGCCTGTTTCTGCCACAGAGGAAACCAAAGGCCTCCTCTAATTGTATCATTAATATCATTTCAGGCCATGGGCCAATTCTCTCTCTCTCTCTCTCTCTCTCTCTCTCTCTCTCTCTCTCTCTCTCTCTCTCTCTCTCTCTCTCTCTCTCTCTCTCTCTCTCTCTCTCTCTCTCTCTCTCTCTCTCTCTCTCTCTCTCTCTCTCTCTCTCTCTCTCTCTCTCTCTCTCTCTCTCATATTTCATATCAATCATCAACAATGTGTATGCACCTTAACCAGCCTTCTTCTGGATTGAAATATGATCAACCAGAGTCTAAATCGTTACAGGTGATCTGTTGGCCACTATGGATTCCCATGGCAACACTTCCAAGATGTATCTCCGAAATGAGAAAAAGAGAAAGAAAAAAAAAAGAAATATATAATACAAACAAAAGGACATACAAAAATGTCAACATCTGAGATGCATATTGGACAGTGGAAATCAATCAATAATAAACCTCCACTTTCAATTAGTTCAACAGCAAATAAATGAACATAACCTGGCCATCATTCAAACGGACCGGATAAAATATGAACAAAATCATGAAATACAATAACAAGTTCCGAAATAGACCCGGTAAGCACTTACCAAATAACACACACACACACACACACACACACACACACACACACACACACACACACACACACACACACACACACACACACACAGAGAATCTTTAGGGGACAAAATGTAATACCGGCTTTGGTGACATATCGCGAGGCGTCTCCCGCTGTTCATCTGACAGATGAACCTGTCATTTAATTCCAGTTGCATGTGAAGTTTCAAAGTATTGCTGTGCTCAAAATAAATTAAGAAAAATCTAAATGTTCAATAGTCATATGATTGATTGTTGTGTTTTTGCGGAGAAATGGTAAAGTAGTCTATTGAGATAATTTTACATTAATAAGACATTTATTCAAATATTTTTATGTGAATTTGGTGACACCTGGAATATGTATTTATACAGGGGGATTTATATATTTCAGAACTGTATTACATGTTGAGGTTTCATTTTTCAACAGGCGGCTTAAGGAAACATTTTTTTTCCCCCCTCCAAAAAAAAAAAAAAAATCTATTATTTTTGGGTGGAGTCACTTTTTATCATTTGTTTGACCGACTCAAATTCTACTCGTGCTCTGGACACTCTTGACACGCGGCCGAATAATTCCTTGCCCCCGCCGCGCGAGGTGATCGAGATTCAGAGTATTTTGATATTTATAAAACCACGTACAATGTGTTTTCCCTCCCGGACGAGCTCTCCTGAACACACAAAACGGAATGACAAATTAGGGCTCCGGGCCCCGTAATGGATAGTCGAGCCATTACTGACACCGTCCCCGTGCCCGGACATTTCTTCTTCATCATAAACTACGTCCGGCCCCCCCTTGGCGGCCGCCGATCTGTCGTTTTTCACACCTGCCGCGGGCCTAAAGAAACACTGATGAATTAAACAACAGAAAAACAATCAATCTGAGTGAGACGATTTGTCAGGTGTGAGCGAGCGGTTGCCGCTGCTCGCACCGGGAACCCGGTGACAAATTCGGCCCCAGCTGCGAGTTGGTGTGTTTTGTCCAAACTGATGAGGAGCGGGTGGCGGTGGTCACCCTCTTGTCAACGATAAGAGTGCACAATTCACTTGCTTCCTGTTGCTTTCCACCACGTTTACCTCACCTGTTTTGGTACATTCCCTCTCTCGCTGAGAAATTTCTGGAATTATTAAAATCACTTGTTTGGTTAGTTTGCAGGGCATATGGGGGGGGGGGCGTCCGTTTTTAATCATATTTAAGGTTTTCAGCAATTGTAAAATGAAAATCTCTTTTTTTATGTGTTCAGGAATCCATCTTGTCTTGCGAGATTTCCTGTATTTTAAGAGATGGAACGTAAAACATTACTCAATCTGTTAGAGAACAGCCATTATATTAGCGGTCTTCTTGTTCTTCGGGTAAAGTCAATTTTTCATATTTCAACAGTATTCTATTAATTTCCCCCCCCCACGAAACCAAATCTCAATGCTGACTTGACTGAATCAACCATAGGGCCGACACACTGACCCCTCCGAAAATATAGCATCCAATCTAGTACTACATGTGGGTAAATGACAATTAAGGTTTAAAGGGGAGTAAAAGACTTTGAGATACATGCATTTATAGTTTTTTTTAAATTTTGTCAAAAAATATGTATTGTGTTTATTCAGGTATGTCAATTAAGTTGAAAGACTTGAGCCTTGTATGCCTTTTCACTGTCAAAAGCCGGCTTCACACCGAATACGTAATTGCATCCGACAGTCGGATCCTCCCCCCTATTGGCCGTCGGATGAACTGTGTCTGGGTTTCGCATCAAAGAATATGTCAGGGAATATGGGAGAGCTTGTTTTTTCAGTTAGTCGTTGGCTCAGCTGGACATGTACCATATTCCATGAATGAGAGTTGAAAACATTCCTTTATGTCGTTTTTGCAAAGTGCGAAAGAAAATACAAAATACACATAACCCACTTATATAAAAAAATGTATTGAAAGTGAATATGGTGTCATCAAGAGGTTAACGTTAATGATGTCAATATTTTTCAATACATGTTATTTCCTTAGTTTGGGTGCGGGTGTGACTGGTGCGGAATCTTACTCTCCGTAGCTATGAATGGACTTCTGGTTTGACTGGACCGGCGACTTGTGTTCAGCGTGAAGCAGGCGTAAAACACGGTTGCACCGCTCGACATCTTTTGACTTAAGCCACAAAGTTCTCCAAATGAAGTGAACATTTTTTTAATTTTCTTTTACAGTGGTAATAAATGTATATGTCATATAGATTTTTTATTTTTATTTTTAATGAATCTTCATATGTAGTTTATTTTCAGGATAATTGATATGACCATTAAAAAAGGAAAAACACACACACACACACACACACACACACACACACACACACACACACACACACACACACACACACACACACACACACACACACCTCTACGGACCGGCAAGTGAAATCAATCCACCTCCTCTGTCTTATCAGGTGGCGCACTGATGGCCAATGCTCCAGATTCCTGATGATCTACATGCCTTTACGTAAGTCGGCCTAATCCATCAAGGCCTGGGAGCGCTCCTGCCGGTTGCTTCATCATTTCCTGCTCACACGCCAATCCCACCCCCCAAAACGCGGCTTAAAAATAATTACAGTTTTTAGCACCTAAGGCAGTGGGGGCCTGATGCGTTATGTTCTGTAATATATATATATATATATATATATACATATACACATACATATATATATCCTACTGGTGCGAAACTACTGGCGTCCGATTTCCATGTGTTTCGTTTTTTTTTAGGTCTTTCCCTCAAATCTGTTTGAATCTGCGGGCTGGCAGGACCAGGAATGGAACTGTAGTCCTGTTGAATAATTGATCTTCAAATTCACCCACTACATCACTCAACACTGTAAATAGCTTGTTTTTGGTTTTTCATTTATTTATTTATTATTATTTTTATTTCTGGCCAATCCCTGTTCAGAGATGTGATTAACTGTGTGTGTGTGTGTGTGTGTGTGTGTGTGTGTGTGTGTGTGTGTGCATGTCACTACATTCTAATCCCTACCGCAGATGGGTCAGTTTTGCATGTCTCAAAAGTGCACTATTCAGATTTGGATGGATCGTTTTCTGATGACGTCTTCTTCATTTTAGCACCGAACGTCCAAAGTTTCAAGCTCTTGTGAAGTCAAAACTTGGTCACAAAAAAAATTCCAAAACACAAAAAATTTAAATAATAAAACCATTTCTTAATTTCTTATTCAGAGTAGCGTTCTTGAGAATCTTCGTCAAACTAAATGACTGGCTTGTTAAAAAAGTTGGAATATATATATTTAAAAAAACAGGATCCCCATCCTCTGGAATTGGAGTTGTACACAGGTTATGGGGCATTTTCACAGACAGGGTTTAATCCAGATCAAGACTAAATTAACCCTGCTTAAATTTATCCAGAATTGAAAAATGCCTTTCTGAGACGTTGCTTGATTCAAGATTAATTAGTTATAGACTAGAAAGTCCTAGACTAAGGTTATTAAGGGCCAGCCAGCTCTTAGTGTCTGGTCTCGTAGCTAGTCTTAGTCCAGATAATTCAAACATATACCTGCCTCCGGCTCGGTTTAATTTAAACCTTCACTTTGACCTAGATTAGCTCTAATCTTCCTTCCGGAAATCAGGTTGTTTTTTTTCAACCAAGACGCGCACACACACACACACACACACACACACACACACACACACACACACACACACACACACACACACACACACACACACACACACACACACACACACACACACACACACACACACACAATGTCCAATGTAGATGGAGCGGCAAAAACAAATAAATGTGTATATATATACACACGTATATATATGTATATATACAAATAAACTACTATCCAAGACAGTTTAGTAGATGGTTTATTTTAGTAACAATTTCTTTTTTTTTTTAATTACTTAATTAACAACAGAAAAGTGTGTGTGTGTGGGGGACATTAATTCGGTACTTCATTTTCTGAACATGCACTAATTCCTAATAGAATTCATTACGGTCATCATTGCTCACTTCAGATGTGTCGGTGAGTCCTAAATATCAATTGACAGAAGATTTAAGTCCATGTCCAGACTAGGCTTTTTTTCCCCCCATTGTTTTTCTGGTGGCCATCTCCATCGCCTGCGAGATGAACAAACGAACGAACAAAAATGGGAACGAATACTAGAGTTCACTAGAGTGTGTGTGTACCTCTTTGGGCACTCTGTAAGCAGTGAGCTTCATTTTTGGCGAGTTTGAGGTTCCTGTGAGAACTCCATTGTTTTCTTTCTTTCTTTCTTTCTTTCTTTCTTTCTTTCTTTCTTTCAGGCCATAGGGAGCTCGTGCAGGGCTGGATATCTTCCCGTCACGTAGTGGACGATCTGCCAGAACATACATTTAATTCAAATAAATTTAAATTAATTCTTTAAGGAGACAAAAAAACTGATTGGGTGAGTTACACAGTTGTTGAACTGTTCATTTAAGTGTGAAAAATAAATAAATAAATCAGAAGACAGTCTCTCCAAGAGTAAAAAGAAAACATTTTTGTGGATAATTGGTAAAGTAACATTTTTAATTAATACAACATTAGTTTCATATTTTTATGTGAATTTAAAATATGTAAATATGTATTAAATGTCCTAAAACAAGTTTAATACAAACCAAAGGAGTCAAAAATGTACACACAAATGTAAAAACGTATGCGCAATTTCAATGTAACGCTGAACTGCTGTATTTTACGTCACAACACTCAAAAAGCCAATCCCCATCCCTATAGCGCATGTGTGTTTGTGCATAAGTTTGTGTGTTCATATGTGTGTGTGTTTGTGTGTGAGCGCACATGTCCCTGACCTGCCTCTCGATGTCCGCCAGCAGGCTGCTGGCCCCCAGGCGGAAGAGGTGCGGGCTGAGCCACTCGTCACCCAGCTCCTCCTTCATCAGAGTCAGCCACACCAGGGACTCCTTGGCGGTGCGGATCCCCCCCGCCGGCTTAAAGCCAACCTGGGGGGGGGGGGGGGGTATGATATTATATCATACAATGCTATTTATTCATTTCATATATTTATTTGTTTTATTTTTTTGTATTTATTTATTTTTATTAATATTATCATTTGTATCTTATATGTATTATTATTAGATTAATTGTACATACATATACATATACACATATATATATATTTTATAAATGAATAAAATGCATAATTCATGTGAATTGATACCAGAGTACAGAAACGTACACTATAGCGGCCATCTTTACTTAAAAAATTTGGAGCCACGTGTGCACGTGTGTGTGAAGTTTCAGTTCACGAGAAGAAAGGGGGGAAGGAAAAAAAAAAAACAAAAGGGGAATTGAGAAAGCGGTACTACTTTGGTTATCAAATTGGCATTTGTTTCATCTTCAAACCGAGCTCCATTGCAAATGACGGCGTGCACTTTTAAAGATTTCCTCTGGCTAAAACAAGCCCTAGAGATGGAGCAAATGATTCAGAAAATCAAAGCCGGGAGATTTGGGAACGTAAACATAGCCGGAACCAACGTAATAAATGGCTGGCGCGTCCATTCGCGTACGTATACATCCATCTGTGTGCTAGTGTAGCGAGGGAGTAGTGGCTTCCGCTCATTAACCTGAAAATAATTACTTCCAGCCGGGGCTTGAAATAAATAAAAATATATAAAATAAGCACCCGCCATGCGTGAGTGAGTCACACACACACACACACACACACACACACACACACACACACACACACACACACACACACACACACACACACACACACACACACACACACACACACACACACACACACACACACACACACACACACACACACCTTGTGGCCTGTGTGCAGGAAGTAGTCGCGGATGGCCCGCACCATCACTATGGCGACAGGGTATGTAGCGTTGACCGACTCCTTTCCCGTGGAGGTCTTGATGAAGTCCGAACCTGCCGGGGTGGAAGTGGGAGGGGGGCGCGTTTGATGAATGAGTGAAGACTTTAGTTTTTGTCGTTTTGGTCTTTTTCGCCGACACTTCCCCCGTTACTCCTGAGTTCTGACAGTTGGAGTCGGGGGGGGGGGGGGGCGGCATACGGAGGCCGGCAGTGGCAACAGAGGGCGCCGGGCCTGTTCATCAATTGAAAAAAATCCTTCATTTCTCTTTCCATCCTTTCGCAGGCAATTACGTTTTATCAGCTTTTCCTGATAAAAATAGAAGATGAAATGCCACTCGCCCTAATAGATTAACCACAAACTGTGGACTTGGAGTTCGAAAAAAAAGGAGGGGGAGAGAGGGTGGTCCCTGGTGTATAATGACTGTTCATTACCCAGCAGAACAAGATGAACACTTTCCAGTTCATTAAAGACATGTTCTATGTATTTTTCCTTCTCTCTCTCTCCCTCTTGCTCAAACTGGCGTAATCCTTAAGATTCGTTATGGGGAGTCTTAATTACCAGATAATGGATAATGGTTATTAAACGCGGGCGGCGGTAATGAAGCTCTATTCATTTGCGCGGACAGGGGGATACTGGTGGGGAGCGGCGGAGTAAAATAGCCCGCGTCGGAGATTAATAGGTGAAATTATCATTCAATTTTCGGGAATCTCATACGCAATTCATAGGAACAAGGGGAGATTAAGGAGGGAGTGCGGCGACAAAAGCAATGCATTTTAATAATGATCTCTATCAGGGCCCCTGACAATTTGGCTCCGTAATCGGCTTATTATGCGATGGCTAGTTAAGCGTACAGTGTGTGTGTGTGTGTGTGTGTGTGTGCAGATGAGGCCTATACGTCAGGTTAGTCTTTTAAAAAAAGGGACATGAATAAAAAGCTAAGCAACAGTGCCACAATCTGGCAAACACCAAAAACTACACCGTTACCCTTCGAACAATGAGGTGACTTGATGAACTAGTTTTTAGGCCGGGGTGGGGAAACCTCTGGCCTGTGGGCGCATACGGCCTTCCAGTCAACGTCCCACGGCCAGTGGTGGAAAGTAACACTTTACATACGTTGACTTTTCAAGTATCTGTACTTACTTAAGTATATTAAGTAAGTACATTACGTTTCAAACCAAATATCTACCCTTCTTAATACATTTCTAAGTCGTGTTTATCTGGATTTATATTTATATACATTTTGTTTTCAAAATATGGATTTATATCCATGCCAGTCTTTACATCAGGGTTGATATTTCTATCTATCAAAAGCAAGACAACTCAGGATAAGCTGAGCAAGAAGCTTCCATACATACAGTAGACTGAATATGACGAGTAATTTTACTTTAAATATTTTAAGTACATTTAAATCTGATCTACATTTACATAAGTAAACGTCAACATGATACTTTCACCAGTCATTTTGTGTGTGCGTATTTGTACCTTAACTAAAGTAAAAGCTCTGTACCTCTTCCACCATTGCCTGCTGGGTGTTTCCTAGCTTTGATATACAGTATGTACTGTATACTATATATTAATTCTATTTTGAAAAGGTAGCCAGGCGTAGGCTTATTTCAACAACAATGAACAATGCAAAAAATTGTCAAGATATGTCATGATTTTCTTTAACATTTAATCCATAGGAAGAACTAGTCATGTTTTTAAAGTTACTAGTTGTAATTTAAACAGTTACAAACTAGTAACTACAATGTTGCTAGTAACAATTTGGACAATTTTGTCATTGAATCTATGTTTGAGATATCAAATATTTGCCTCTGACTAGTATCTATGCCGATTGTGACTGGTAACTATTTCGATTTTACTCGCCACTATTAATTCAGTACTAGTACTTATTTATCTGTGACTAGTGTCTTTTCTTGCTGTTGTTAGTTCCATTTTTAGTTTTACTAGTAACTATGTTGTTTTTACTCGCCATGAGAAACTACTAGACAAAACAGCTTGTTGATAGTTCAATTTAAAGCATTACCAGTAAAAATTAAAATATTACTAGTAACAACAGGAAAAGGCACTAGTCAGTAATGAATAAGTACAAGTATAATTTTTTTTTTTTTAGTAACACAGAAATGGATAATAATAATTATAAAAGTTTTTAATAGCTAATAAATAAGTACAATTACAATTCAGCTACTCCTACTAGCTTTGACAAATATCAATCAATCATTTATCTTTATCACTCAGTCGACATACGACGGATACAGGAATTACTGTTCTGTCAGAGCGTGTATATCTTGGTGGGTGACAACATTTTTTTTGGATTATTCTAGTTTTTGCAACCTACGGCGAATGAAAGTTCTGTGGTCGCCCGTTTATTCACGGGACACACGTCTGGACAATGGCAGACGGGGAGTCAACTGCTGTGCAAATTATAAAACAGAAAAGCCAAAATGGCCATGAAACACCCTGTGGAGTGGGAGTACGTAAGGCTGGAGACGACTGACCAGCCATCATGGACACCAGGCTAGCTTTGTAGACGTTGGTGAAGGTCCCCAGCTCTCCGATGGCCAGGATGCTCTTCATGTGGGCAACACCGCAGGCTTCTCTGAACTGACGGATCTCATCGTACATGGCTGTCAAGTAGCAAAGAGAAGAAAATGTATTAATTCACACACACACACACACACACACACACACACACACACACACACACACACACACACACACACACACACACACACACACACACACACACACACACACACACACACACACACACACACACACACACACACACACACACTTTTTGTCAGCGTACTGGTTGTATGATGCAAACTCGCTGCAGTGAATGAATAGAGCTACTGAGCTAATATCAATAAGCTAATATTGCAGATAAAAATAACTTAGAATTATACACCTTCATAAGAGCGTTTACAGCTCTCATGAACAGCTAAGGTGAGCAAAGTTAAGAATAATTAAAAAATAAAAATAAAAATTCTTCTGGTCACATAGCTGACAAAGCTGTAGGTCTGGCCAATATGGAAGAAAATCAAAGTGGATTTTTCCTATTTCGTATATACGACTATATTCAGAATTCTCCTGAGAAAATCTGATTTGATTTCCAAATTTCCAGAGTTCTAGACCATGGTCAAAATAATTCTTAATTTATGCAATAATTTATTTTGGACATTATACGATTACAGTATATCGAATGATCGGCCAAACTCTAGGGTTGATCGCAATCCCCGAACTTAACAAAAACCGTACCTTCCCACTGTCCCGTGAGAGCCAGCGTCCTGTTGATGACGATGTCGATCTCAGCGGCTCCGTCCGCCACCGCCAAGCGCACCTCCTCCAGGCGGGTTTTCAGAGGCGTCTGGCCCGCTGGGAAGCCTGTGGCCACTAAAGAGGGGGTGGTAGTAATATCAAATATAAAGAGACACACCAATACTATGCTCCCCACACCCAATTCTGGCACAGGGTAGTGTTTCACTCCGTTATTTTACACAGCAAAGGTAATTAAATTAGCCTGTCAGCTTGGGGTCATTTAAACATAATGATTTGAATATCATATACTTCTTTCATTTCAGACATGTTAGATATAAGAAGCTCTAGGGCTCATTCTGACATTACAAAATGAAATTCAAGGAACACACACACACACACACACACACACACACACACACACACACACACACACACACACACACACACACACACACACACACACACACACACACACACACACACACACACACACATTACTTTGAGTCTCCATTTCCAACCATGCTGGATTCAATTTACATTTCCCTGCCACAATCTACGTCGTAAAAGTGGAGATTTTTACACTACGATTTTAATAACAAAACCAGGGGAAATATCACAGGTTTTCAATGCTTTTCTTTTCCCAAGGACTTTTCAAGCACTTCAGCACAAAAACTATTTCATGGTATTCCAGTACTCAAATGTCTGTGGATGAAATTCAAGCACTTCAAGGACCTGGTAAGAACCCTGTAGAACTCTGTTAAGATGACGGACTTCAGCGCGGCACTCACCTGAGGCGACGGGCAGGGCCGAATTGGCGGCTTTCAGCGACTTGATGGCATCCGCCACGCGGGAGGGGTATACACACACGGCGGCAGTGGTCACGCCTGCATGGTGGAGGTGGAAAAGTAATAACAAAAATTATATTTAAAAAAAGAAATGTGGAAAGATCAGCTTCATCTGCCCCTAGAGGTGGTATGTTGAACTGTAGATGGCATTCATGAGTCAGTCCCAAGTGTGAGAACTGCAGTGTGTGAAATTGTCCTCATTGCCTATTTGTTTATTAATTTACACCTCCCACTGATCTTCATTTTAAAAACATGTTTTCGTCTTTCACATCTCCCTTCCTCGCTCCCAGCAGCTGCCGATGTTGGTTCAAATTGACTATGAACCGATAATAAACACAGGGCAAAACATCACCCCAGACATGCTAAATCATTTAGAAACCAAGGGCTTGAGGGGCAAACTAAAAATTCACCACGTTGCCCCGTGATGCAATTATATCGGCCGTTAGGATTAATGAACCAATTTCATCCGATGTGAATAGTTCTTGAGCAAATATTTGACTCTGAATGTTCTTACTCTTATCCAATGAGTAATTTGGACGACTGTTTGACTTCATATTTTTAACTAATACAACTTTTTCTTGTGTAGAATTTTGGAAAAAAAAAAATTCAAAAGCGAATTTTACCGGCAACCCATGCGGACCTGGCGCTAATGTTTATCTGGGGGTGGACGTGCAACCATTGGGATTAAGTGGTTTTCAGATATCCTTGGCTTTTAAACTGTTTATCGAGGAGAACGAACAGGCTTTGTTGACCTTTGTTTAGGACTGAGGGATTCATCAAATTCAACTGACACTGCATTGAAATAGAACACAATTTTCAAATCGCAAAGGCTGCGATTGTAAAAAAAAAAAAAAAGTATATATATATATTTATTTTATATTATAATGCAATCATTAGGGCTGTCCAGGGCAAGCTGATCCTATAGGCAAGATAGGAGGCCACTAAGCGTGCCATCTGGGAGGGGGGGGGGCGGTTTATCGAAGATGCACGTGTCAGCGATGCCTGCGCCAGCAATGGGCTGCCCACGATAGGCGCGCCGCAACAGTGTGTTTTTGTTTTTATTTTAAGTCTCCTTATGGAACGAAACAAGTGCGTATGGAAAGAAACTGTGGGTAACGGGGACACTTTCTCCGTGACTCCTTTCTCGGGCCGCAGTGCGCTGTGCTGCTGTGTATGCTGCTGGCAGAGCCCGGGAACACCTGTAGAGTCCGGACGGAGCCTCTTCCAGAACACTGCGTCTGTTTGTTTTCATGTTTGTTTATTTGAACCTTTTTTTTTTTTTTTTTAAATCTAAGAAGCATAGCTGTCCCTGAGCACACGGGGAGATGCATGAACAAAGCTCATTCGCTTGCGCCCACAAAGAGGATGTATGTGGACATATGCGCGCAAGCTTTTTATAAAAATAAAACATTGCTGCTGAAACACTGCATTTTTTTTTTTCAAATGTTAATTTTCAAACTATTACAAGATCTGACGTTAAATCAATCAGTCAATATTCTACTGTGATTGAAGTTTTTTTTTTTTGTTTTGTTTTTTAATAGTACAATAAATATGTGTTATTCATATCAATTCATGCATCAATTAATCTAATTTCATCATAACACGTGGGCCTGGCCTACCGGAAAGAGCAGTGTGTATGTTGAATCTCTCCAATGTTGTGTTGGTCATACTATAGAATGATTTATTGCTTGTGTTTAGTGACTAATACAGAAGATAAGGAACTTAAAAACTAATCACATACTCAATCACAGTCAGTAATATTGGTCTCAATATATACTTATATATATATATAAAATAAAATCGCAATCCGATTATTTTCCCAAATGGTTCAGCCCTACCTTTGTTGTGCATGTCCATGCTCCTCAGCAGGTCGTAGCGGACGGGCTGGGTGGCCTTCAGGCACAGGCGGTGGACGTTGGAGGGCGTGTCGTCGCCGGCCAGAGTCGTCAGGTCGATGCATGTGACCGCTTTGAGTAACCAAGCAGCCTACAGCGGAAACAGGACGAGTTAATGACCGCAAACCCCTGTCACAACATCATACTTTACTTTGATGGGTTTCAATGTAACAGGAGACAGAATTCCCTATTTCTCTGTAATTAAATTGTGATGCAGCAGAGGTATATTTCTAAGTAAATTCATTACAAAGTATATCTCTACAAAGTATATTTCCCAAAGCAAATAAACCGTTCCGTACCTGCCATTGCTTCTGAGGCAGCTTGCGAGACTGAATTTGTTGGGCTCGCTTGAGGATGGCCTGGGTGTTGACTCTCACCTTGGACACCCATTCCAAATCTAAATGACGTTAGAGGTTAAATGAGGGTGATGTACACACTATGCATCAAACAGCTGGATTCCTTCTGCGAACCATTTAAAATAGCTTGGGATATACATACCACTGCAATAGTAGCTAATGTGCCGGCAGAGTGAAGTTGGAAAAAATATTGTAGGAAGTGCAACAGTTAATTTTCAGGTTAATTTCGGGTCCGCAGTCACCGAGTGAGCCCCCTCCCTTTCGTGCAGGGCCCCCCTTGGGCAAGACAGGCACGCTGTCTACGGCAGTGAGGGCAGAGAGAAGTTACGAGGCGTTTATGGGGAACGCCCCTCAGTTGGAGGGGTCCTCCCTCTCCCTATACTACCCTGAGTGGCGTCTCAGGTGCTCGCTACCACTATGGCTAGACAGAACACTGAGACGGTGTTACGCTCTGCAGTTCGTGGTGCCCCCCCCCCCTTCCAGGGGTTCCCTTCCAGACAGACGGTGATGTCAAATCCCGCGGCAGCGGCTGCCTTATCAGAGAAGTTAGTGGCACTTCTTAGGAAGGTAGCCATATCGGTCGTTCCGCCAGCGAACAGCCAGACCGGCATTTATTCCCAGTACTTCCTGGTTCCCAAAAGGACAAGAGGGAGTAAGACCGATTCTGGATTCACAAGCTCTCAACAAACTTATTGTAAAGAGACCGTGCCACATGCTGACTACACAGTGCCTACTGCGTTGCATCATGCAGGGAGACTGGGTCACCTAAATCGATCTCAAGGATGCGTATTTTCATATACCCATCCTACCGGAACACAAGTGGTTTCTCCGCTTTGCCTTTGTGAGAATAACCTACGAGTACCAGCAGATAGCGTTTGGTTATTCCAGAGGACCGTGCACCTTTTCAAAGTGCTTGGAGACAGCCCTTAATCTACTTCAGAGGAGAGTATTGGTATTGGAGAATAATGTTCCATCTGGATGATATTCTTGTGCGGTCTCACTCCCCAGACGTAGTGAGAGCACACACCAAGTCCCCTGGTAACACATCTCTTCCACCTGGGTTTCGCCATTAAATAGGAGAAAAGCAGTCTTTTTCCCAGGCAATGGGTAGACTTCCTGAGCATTCATCTAGACTCGCTAACCATGAAAGCCACACTGACAGCCCCGCGTCCTAACGCTATCATAGCGGCAGTGGAACACTGCTGCCCTCTACAGGCGGTGGCAGCACTAACCATTATGCGCCTGTTAGGACAGATGTCAGGGGCACACACAGTAGTGCCCAGCAAGCTTATATACGCGTTCCCTCCGAACCTCATAGACCTCCTGCTAATGAGAGTGAGTGCGGAGAGAGAGTGCCTCGTCCTCGTTGCCTCGGAGAGCATTTCCGCACCTTGGTTCCCGGAGCTTGTCCAGTTATTGGCGGACGAAGCATGGCCAACACCTAGGTTCCTGGGTGCCATCTCCCAGGCATAGGGAATGATAAAACAGTGCCCAATTCTTGTTTGGCCACTGGTGGCCTGGTCCCTGTGAGGTTGACACTACAGCAACGGGGCTTGTCATCTGCGGTGATAAATACGATACAGAGTGCCAGGGCAGCTTCTACCAACACTCAGTATGCTGGGAAGTGGAGATTTTTAGAATGCTAGTGCGAGGGACAGAATGTCGTTCCCACCTCATGCCCTGTGGAATATATACTTTCCTATCACCAGTGGCTATTGGACATGGATTTATCCCCTTCCCCTATTAAGGTATATGCATCGGCAATTTCGGCCTGCCATGAGGGTTTTGGCGAAAAGCCGATGTCTAGCCATCCCATGATTAAACGCTTCCTACAGGGAGCAAGACGTATGTGACTCCCGTCACACTCTTGCCCCAAAATGGGACCTGGCATTGGTTCTGTGCTGTCTCACAGGTGAGTGCTTTGAACCGGTTGACACCACCCTAAAACAGCTGTCTGTCAAAACAGTGCTTCTGCTTGCGCTGACATCTGCTAAACGCATGGGGGAGCTGGCTGCCCTGTCTGAGCGCCCAACTGCCTTTTTATCTGAGTAAAGCTATGTTGAAACCCAATCCGGCCTTTATACCCCGAACAACATCAGGAGCTCCTATCGTTTTAGGGACACGACGCTTAACTCTTTCTCCCCTGCTCCGCACGCCAACACAAACGATAAACATCTCCTTTGTTTACATCCTATTCGCTCCTTGGATGCATAGGTCCAATGCAGAGCAGCAATAAGGTGCACAACTTAGCTGTTTGTCTCCTACAGCAGGGTTACTATGGGAAACCTCTGTCGAAACAGCGGCTTTCTCATTGGTAATGTGACGGCATCACACAAGCCTACACGGAAAAGGGGGCAAGTTTTGCCATCTGCCGTTGGGGCTCACTCGACTCGCAGCGTAGCGGAATCCACCGTCTTGTTTGGAGGTTGGAAGATATTTGCATGGCAGCATCATGGGCGTCACCACGCCCCTTTGTCAGATTTTATTTACTGGATGCATCTGGAGGATCCCCATCCTCCTCGATGGTCTGCACAGCGTCCCGTGTGTAGTAACTACATGTATTACATTACACGGGCAGGCCAAAGTTGATTGGCTGATGATGGGGATATTAAAATTTGCAGTAGGGCGCGCATGCATGAAGGGGAAGACAATAAGGACGAAGCTAGAGGGCACAGCCTAACATCAAAGAACTTGACTGAGTTATAAAATCTCTTCAAATTTTCAACAATAAAGGCAGTCATCTTGTGAGACATATTACAGGAAATAACTGAGCATTCACAAGTACAAGTATTATTCATAAGATTTAAAACAATAGACTTAATGAAGCTGGAAAAACACAATAGAGAAAACAGACAGAGGGGGGGGTGGGGAAGGGGGGGGGTGATATTAAACTGTAAACCGAAAATAACAATGATCCTTTTAGTGCATTCCTGCTCTCCGTGGATTTTAACGAAAACGTAAAATCGTCGACACACCCTTAAAGGAAGAATTTTTGGAAGTCCGCCTCCAGGAACAGGGAATTTAGCTCATTCAAATCAAAATGTGAATCGAAAATTCCTCCCTCTTGTCATGTCGTCACACCAGATAATAGTAAAAAAAAATAGATATGTTTTTCCCGCTATACAGAACGAGTACAAATAATAATATTAATAATAATACAAATGGAGCAGGAAAAAAAAGGGGATAGAAAACTCCAACGCTCCAAACTTTAAACCCTGGTCAGTGATTGACTACTGGTCACGTGACCAAGGAAAGCCGAGTCCGTCTCGTGCGCTTGATGGAATCCGAGGGGAGTCACGCGCGGAGAGTGTGTGTGTGTGTGTGTGTGTGTGTGTGTGTGTGTGTGTGCGTGTGTGTGTGTGTGTGTTCTGCATGTTTAACAACAACGAGAGGAGAAGCTAACCTCGACGTACTCACGTTAGCACACGCGTGGGTTGTTGTTTTGTTTTGTTACCATACTAAGACATACGGACCAAAATGCACATTTGAACGCAGCCTTCCCCGCCACATAAGTTGTTGCGCTCCCAACGGCCGCTCGTAAGATTTAATGGTCGGTGTTCATCTCACCGAGGTCCATTCCCGGGTTTCTCGCGGACATGCTTGGGCCCTGCGACGCTTGCTTATCCGGGTGTCACGATAAAACGCCTTTTTGGCCCCAAAAGCCTCCGGTTGACGGTTGACGGTTGACGGTTGACGCCGCAAACCCCGAGCTACAGCACAAGCGACAGCTCCGCGTCAAGGCAGCCAGGAGTGCCTTCCGCCTGACTTCCGGGAAGCGTTTTCAAAGTAAAACTAAGCTGCGTGTAAAAAAAAAAAACTAAAATAAAAATACAAATATCGCCCAAAACCTATTTCATATAGGACGTTTGGAAATGTGCATAAAAACCAACACAGCTAAATAAGTATTACAATAAAAATAATAATAAAAATAATAATAATACAAATAAGGATGGGGACTAAAATAAAAAGAATATATTCATTTAAGTTGTGCCCCGACGAGTCGCCATATGTTCGGCTTTAATTTTGAAGGCCAAATAAGGGACACCGGGCTATCTTGACCAAAGCCATAGAAACGTAGACACCCGATTGGCCGCTGCTTATGTCGTCATGGTGGGAAATACAGCGTGTATCGCGAACGTGCGGACCTCGCCACCGAGTCAACCGCAACGCGCTCAATTGTGACCCCTGTTTTCATGACGTTTGGTTTGTTGTGAACGTGAGATATTGAACGCGACATTGGTTTCTTATGAAATGGAATTAAATTCTGTTACTGGGGGCGGATCTGTACAGCTCTATAGCAGAACACTAACCCTTCCGAGGAGTGCCGCAGGTTCAGATCTATGAGTAGGCGACGGCGAGTGCAAATGATTTAGAATGTCTGCTCGTGCGGGTTCCTCCAAAAATGTAGGTTTCTGTACCAATTGTATTGTTGTAAAGCGGCCTGGTTGCTTGTCATTGTATTGATAATTACCTTAATTAGTAAAAAAATATTTTGGTTCCCGTAACATTGATCTCAAATCCTCGATGCACTACATTGCATGTAGTATTGTATTGGCACAAACCAAAAGTCGTCAAGATCGGTTCATAATTAAGTGAGTTCCAGTGGAGTTTGGTCGGGAAGACCGCGTCGCTCAGTAAGACGTTCGACCGTTTGCGAGCGGATGTTGACCGCCCCAATATGGCGGCCGCACAGCCGCACGTCAAGTCGCCCACGCGGTATCTACGCGCCACAGCGATGGGCTTGACGCGCTTGTTAAACGTCCCTTCCGGCTCCTCCGTAACGCCCCTCCCTTCCAACCAATCACAGCGGAGCTGCTGCGGCCCTTCAACCGGAAGCCTCCAGTGACGTTGCGAGGGAACGAGGCAGGAAGCGCAGAAAAAAAAAAAACCCCACGTAGGGAAACGAGGTCATGACGTCGGGTAATTATTTTCGTATATATGTTTTTTTTGAAAACATTTCTAAAAATATTTATTTGTAATAAAAATAATACAAATTTTTTTTTATATAGAAATCCGACCTCGAAACGTGGAAGGTTTGGTTTTTTTTGTGTGTGTGTGTGTGTGTGCGTGCGCGCGTTCACTTCTGGTGTTTTTCTCTTCGCGTCTCGTTTTGTCGTTGTGACGTCGTTGACTTTGTTTAGAAAGACCCGTTTGCCGTCGATGAACGACCAACCGCTCGGTCCTTCCAGATCTGTCCGCCGGGTGCCAGTATAGGACTGGAGTTGGACTTCCATTCGAAGGGACTCGGCGCTGAAAATAGGAATGGGGGAGGACCTGCATGTGAACAGCATGAAAAGAGAGATGATAGGAATTAATTGATAAGTTATAAACTATACTGACCATTCACAATGTGCAATAACACTTGGGTAAGACTGTACATACTGTAATAAGAAAGTTTATACATAGAAACAATTCATATTTATAATGTATACCCTAAATACCTACAACAATAACCTGTGCATTGTATCACATTTTGTATATTCTGTTTATATATATATATATATATATATATATATATATATATATCTCGATCGGCCACAACATTAGGTGAAGTGAATAACGTTGATCATCTGGTCCCAATGGCACCTGTCAAGGGGTGGGATATACAGTATCAGGCAGCAGGTGAACAGATAGATCTTGAAGTTGATGTGTTGGAAGCAGGAAAAGTGGACAAGCGTAAGGATCTGAGCGACTTTGTCAAGGGCCAAATAGTGATGGCTAGACGACTGGGTCAGAGCATCTCCGACGGCAGGTCTTGTGGGGTGTTCCTGGTATGCAGTGGTTAGTACCTACCGAGAGTGGTCCAAGAAAGGACAACCAGTGAACTGGCAACAGGGTCATGGATGCCCAAGGGCTCATTGATGCATGTGGGAAACTAACCCTAACCCATAGGGTCCGATCCCACAGAAGAGCTACTGTAGCACAAATTGCTGAAATAGTTAATGCTGCTATGATAGAAAGGTGTCAGAACACACAGTGCATCACAGCTTGCTGTGTATGGGGCTGCGGAGCCACAGACCGGTCAGAGTGCCCATGCTGACCCCTGTCCACCACCAAAAGCGTCTATGTGGTCACGTGAGCGTCAGTACTGGACCATGGAGCAATGGAAGAAGGTGGCCTGGTCTGATGAATCACGTTTACTTTTACAACATGTGGACGGCCGGGTGCGTGTGAGTCGTTTACCTGGGGAAGAGATGGCACCAGGACGCACTATAGGAAGAAGGTAAGCCGGCAGAGGCAGTGTGATGCTTTGGGAAATGTTCTGCTGGGAAACCTTGGGTGCTGGCATTCATGTGGATGTTACTTTAACACGTGAACCACCTACCTAAACATTGTTACAGACCAAGTACACCCCTTCATGGCAACGGTATTCCCTGGCGGCAGTGGCCTCTTTCAGCAGGATAATGCACACTGCAAAAGTTGTTCACTGTGTGTGTGTGTGTGTGTGTGTGTTTATTTTACTACTTTATTTTACTCCACTTTTAATTCTGTTTTATTATTATTTCTATTCTCCATTCTTCCGACTGTTAAGCTTATTTTATGCTAATCACCAGTGTAACGCACCAAACCTCACCGGATCAAATTCCTAGTATATGTACACGTACGGAATAAACTCATTGTGATCCTAAATAAATCAAATAATAAATCTGCTGCACGGATACGCTGGGTTTGAATGTAATGTATATTATCGTAGGGATATCATTATAATTGTTGTTATTATAGAGTTCAATCCAGTGTATTGCAATCAGAATTGTTGATAAAAGTTTGAAAACAAAATGTTGCTAAAATGAATGGTAACGGTGACCAATGGGTGAGTAGCACCCAGCCCCTTTTGAACATTTCTCTTTCTTTAAAAAGATCTGATTATGCAGGATCACGTTTCGTTCCATCTGTCAAGAGTGACTCCCTCCGATGAGTCACGTTGACTCATCTTCCCGGCACATTTTTTCAACCATCTCTGGATCGCGTCCCCTTTGATCAAAAAGTTTGAATGGATGCAGCCCTGACTTATTTTCCCCTTTTGGGCCAGTTCCTCCGCTCAGCGCCGGAAGGGATGGGCCTGCTTCACACCCAACGCATAGCCGCATCCCAATCTGCCCCCCGCCTCCCGAGTGGCCGTCGGATGCACCGCATTTCGAAATGCGAGCTAAGTTTCGCGTCACAAAATACACCGCGGAAAACCGTAGAGCTCGTTCCTTTTTTCTACAACGAGTAGTTTGCACAGCTGGATATTCAACATGTTCCATGAATGAGTTTACAATTTCCTTTATATAGTGACCGCAACATGTGGGGGGAAAAAAAGAAAATAGCACAAAAAATATGAAAATAGATTTATTGATAGTAATATGGTGACATCCGACATTAAACGTCAACAACGTCATTATTTTCAAATGCGTGATTTATTTACCCGGTTTTAAGCCAAATTCCAATTTGGTGGGGGAAAAAAAAGGAAAACGTTTTTACCGCCTTAAAACTGAAGCCGGAATGAGTCACACGGACGCAAAGGTGGTGGAGGTGAAGCTCCGCCAAGCCCTCGGAGCCCCTACCTGGTGACTCGTCACGGTGAGTCAAGGGGCGGCAGCTCTGCAGCGAGTCAGTGGCTTGGACCCATTAAAAGAGCCCACTCATCTCTATGTAATGCATGGCATGGAGACATGCTTCACATCAGAATTTGGACGCGTGTCCTTCATTTCTACTTAATCTATGAGATGCTTCGCTATGCCGTGCTATAAGATGGACAGTCCTCAACGGTGAACAGGGGCAGGCTTTGAAAAAGAAATAAATCAATTCAGCTCCAAAAGCACTTGAACGTAATCCACGGGCGCGCCTTAATCACACAATGCCTGTAATGTCTAATGTAGCATATGAGTCATGTGAAGAAGAGAAGAAAAAAAAGTCCCAAAGGTTCTCAGCCGCCTCGGCCATTATCTCCTCTTTTTCGGGGGGGGGGGGTGAATAAAGCGGGAGAATAAAAGAATGAATCATCATGGATGATGAATCTTCAAAGGTAAACAGGATAGCGTGGGATGTGGGATTCCCGGGGGGAGGGTTTTCAACATTGTAACCGCTCTGGTTGTTTTCCGAAGAATTCCCATGTAATTCAGGAACATCGCTCATCACACCTCCTTCCATCAGTCAAACGGAGACGGCTTTCAGGCTTCCAGCAAACCTCTGCATTTTCATTTATGTGGCGGTGGCTGCAGCAGCAGAACCATAGTAACTATCTTCCTGGTACCCTTTTTTAAATGTAATTGTTTACTGTAAAAAAAAAAAATATATATATATCATGTCATTATATTTTTTAATTATTATATTCTTTATTATTTATTTTATATACTGTATGTATTATAAATTTGATATATTGTGCATGAAGCTGCATCACTCCCTGTCTTCCGTTTCCCGCTAATGTACTATCCAGTACAGGGGGACACTCAAATCAACCCACTGACATTTATATATTGAACATTTCATACATTCAGCTTGTTTGGGAGCTTGTTGATTAAAAAAAAAACCCAAAAAACTGAGATTCGTCAACAAAAAATGACATCGTATGAAGCTTTAGAATCCTTGAGTGTGTGATTATGACTTGAGTGTGGATTATAAAAGAAAGAGCGAGAGAGAGGGAGCCATTCATTCCACCTGACTCACTCCAGGAAACACACACTCTTGGAGGGATCGTCGCGGTCGGATCGAGTTATCGCGTCGGACAAAAGCGCCGGAGCTGACCGCTGATGTGAGAAGCTCGATCCTTTAGGTGGATCACTGTCTGAACACCACATGGTCAAAGGTATGTGGACTCCCCTTCTGGCGAATGCGTTTGGCTGTCGCAGCCGCGCCCCCTCACCAACGGGTGCGTAAAACCAACACAATAAGCACAAGAGCTGTTCGTCGTGAGCTTCATGAACTGGGTTTTTTTGTGGCTGAGCAGCTGCACACAAGCCTAAGATCACCATGCGCAATGCCAAGCGTCTGCCGGAGCGGTGTAAAGCACAGTGCCATCCGAGTCTAGAGCGGCGGAAACGCGTTCTCTGGAGGGATGACGCTTCAGCATCCGTCTGGGTTCGGCGGATGCGAGGGGAACGCTACCTGCCTGAATGCATAGTGCCAGCTGTAAAGTGTGGTGGTGGAGGGATAATGATCCGGGGATATTTTTCATGGTTTGGGTTCCAACCTTGTGGCAAGAGTTTGGGCGGGCTTTCCTGTTTTAGCAATGCCCCTCTGCACAAAGCGAGGTCCATTAAAAAAAAAAAGGGTTTACTGACTGGCGGAAGAACCTGACTGGCCTGCACAGAGCACAGACCCGAACCCCATTGAACACCCTTGGGATGAATTGGAACGATGACTGTGAGCCAGGCCCCATCGCCTGTCATCTTGTGTCTGAATGGGAGAAAATGTTCCAATATCTAGTTGAAAGCCTTCCTAGAAGAGTGGAGGCAGTTAGAGCAGAAATGTGGAGACCAAATCCATATTAATGGAGTTGGTCCATGGCCCATGGTTTTTGAAATGAAATGTTCAACAAGTACATATGACCTTGGTGTTCCGGTGTCCACATACTTTTGGCCATGTAGTGTAACTAGCTACACTGCAAAAAATAAATTATATAAAAATAAAACAAAAGTGTGTGTGTGTGTGTGTGTGTGTGTGTGTGGACAGCATTAATTGGGATCATTGGGATCAACATAATGTCGTAATGAATCTAATAATTTTGTCCTGGTAAGTGAGTGTGCTCATCAAAAATACTTGAATGCCTTTAGTGCTGTTTTTAAATGGACGTAATCCCAACTAATCTTGATTTTAAAGGTCTTTCTCGATGACTCTGGAAACCACCCATATCTGTGTGGGCGTGTGTGTGTGTGTGTGTGCGCGAGCAAGCGTTCAACATTCAAGATGTTTATGTACATACATATACATACTTTCATACATATATGCAGTGAAACGGAGATTGTTCACAATAGTTAGTAAACTGAACATAATACATTTACATTTAGTCATTTAGCAGACGCTTTTATCCAAAGCGACTTACAATTATTCAAACACCGACGGACACAGCCATCAGGAGCAATTAGGGGTTAAGTGTCTTGCTCAAGGACACTACAGCATGCTATCAGGAGGAGCCTGGGATCGAACCAGCAACCTTTGGATTAGTAGACCACCAGCTCTACCTCCTGAGCTACCATCCCCAGTCAATAGCTAACCTAATTCCTACCTAGCAACTAACTGAAACTAACTGATTCCTGAAACATAATGCAGTTAGTTAATACAATCATGTAAAATAAAATAAAACAAGACTCAAAAAGGTTATACTGAGTGGGGGTACAAAATAGAAATAAAAATAATAGACTATTTTGTATACACAGATATGTGCAGTAAAGTGCATGTGAATAAAGTGAGGTAGTGTCTGTGGAGATATACAGTACAGTATACAACAGTACAACACAGCAATACCGAACAGAACAGCAATACAGCCATACAGTATGCAGTAACCCAGAACAGTGATACAGTATGCAGTACAATATGCATCATACAGTACAGTAAGGCAGTGGGGCCTATGTAAGTGTCTCAGTGAGGACCCCCTGGTGAGATCAGCTTTGACAGTTCTTATAGCTTGTGGGAAGAAACTCCGTCTCAGTCTCTCTGTTCTCGCTGTGTGGCTGCGGAGGCGCTTGCTTGACCGCAGCAGCTGGAACAGTCCGTTTGTTGGGGTGATGAGGATCCTTCATGATCCTGCGGGCTCTGCTACTACACCTCCTGGTGTATAAGTCCTGCAGGGAGGGGAGGGTAGTTCCAGTGGTACGTTCAGTTGAACATACCACCAGCCCCAGCCCGCATGACCTGCTTGCATCACATACATGCATCTGTGGACAGTTTTTAACTGTTTTTATCTTACGTTGAGACTTTGTATGTCTGAGTTTAGTGACGGCTACCAGAGGAATATAAATAGGTGTGTGTGTGTGTGTGTGTGTGTGGGCGCGTGCGCGAACCTATTATGCTCTTTTTTACACAAGTAAATATAGGTTTCCGAGTTTTTTGCTGAAAATACAACTCACATTATGCATTCGAGCCATTTTAACATACATCTAAATCCATTGTGTTTCTGACGTTCTGTTTCAGTGGGTGGAGCCACCCTCCCGAGGCTACGAGTTCTGTTAGCCAATGGCGTTTGAGAACAAGTTCTGGTTCTGTGAGCCAGTGGGGTGTGATCATGGCTTCCGGGTTTCGTTGTATTGACTCCCATAG
The DNA here is from genome assembly GCF_960531495.2 of Zeus faber. Classification (NCBI taxonomy): domain Eukaryota; kingdom Metazoa; phylum Chordata; class Actinopteri; order Zeiformes; family Zeidae; genus Zeus; species Zeus faber. Next base: position 20,542,308 of record NC_137208.1, on the reverse strand, counting down.
CTTTGAATGATTTTACCTTATCAGTCCACCAAAATATTTGTTTCTGAACAAATTTGAGGCGAGAAATAAACAATTCAGTCACTGAATCTTCATTTATATTAGATCTAAAAGTTCTGACTTGCGTTGCCGTTCTCCAAGCTGGGAGACATGGACACCGGCACCCGGGTATACTTTGTTTCTTGTAAATGTCAGAAAATAAAATATAATAAATAAGATATACACCTACAATAAAAACTCACAATTTTTATTGGTTTTGTTTGGAGAAGCGCACAGCGGGTCAGATGGAGCTGATGACCAAGAAATCAGCAGAAAGTAGAAAAAAAGCCTTTGAAAACCGAGCGTTCAGAGCGGTTGGAAGCCTGAGCGGTTTGAGCCCAGGAGCTGATGACCTGTGTGTCATGACAAGGGCTCCTCTCCTGAGCGTGTGTGGTGATGTGGGGTTTTTACCTGTTGCTCTTTAGACCAACCAACGATCAACAGGTAAGCAGCCACTCTGATCCTGGGCCCCAATAACCTAGACCCAGGACGGGTGCGGCTGCTCAAACCACACCATCCCCACACCACAGCATGCAACAATCTTGCATCGAAGAAAATACATGAATTTTCGACGTTTCTTTAAGTGAAATGTATTTTCTCGTTTAAAGATATCTTATCAACTAAACTATTTCACCCCACTGGCAGATAAGTTCATTATATTCCGTTTTTCTTTTCTTTTAAAATCTTTCCTGAAATACTTTGTTTTTTTTCTACACCGGCATTTAAAAATTGTGTGTGTAACTCCTCACAAAATGTTTTTTTTCGTAATGTACTCCCCTCCTAAAAGGACCTTTAAACATGATATTGTGCTCTTATTGGAGTAATTAATTTAATTACACCTTAAATTGAAATCGATTTTTGGTACATCATGGCAGTTCCACTTGGGTACAAATGTTCAATATCTTCATTTTTTTTTTAATCTAATATATATATTTTTTGCTGTACTTTTTTTTGATTGCTTCGAGGGCATTATAAACTCATGGACAAAACACTAGGGTTACCAGTGGAGCTCCTTGGGGGACCCCCAGGGCACGAGCAGAGACCAAACGAGGGGGTTCCGCAGCAGAATTCTCTCGTTTTTAGTTTGTGTTCTTGTCTTGCGGCATCAACAGTCATTTTGAATAAGCCATTGTTGCTTTATTGCCATCTATCCCACGTCTCAGGTTAACCCCCCCCCCCTCCAACCTTCTATCCATCCATCCAGGAAGGAAATGAGGAAGGATACCCGTGGGTGGAAAGTGTGAGGGAGCTGGGGTGGTGATATGTGGGGGTTGGGGGCGAGTGACGGATAAGAGGAAATGGGAGAGGAAGTGGTTGTATCCTTTCACAGTGACGGCGGTAACAAGTGATGAAGAACAGCAGCCAGCAAACCCCGCTAGGGTCTAAATGCCTAGTACCACGTTTTGAAGACTTTATTGTATTGTCATGAAATTCAGATATTGGTGTTGGGTAATATTCTGGGGAGCTTTAGCTGAATATTTAGAATTTTATTTGGGGATTTCTAACACATGCAGGTCAATGTGATGAACCAAGTCATATGATATAGTAGAGTTAGTATGCATATGAGCGGTAGATGGGGACTTAATTCATCCTTAAGGGTAAACTGGGTTGGTCACCCACACATAAACAACTTTTGAAAGTGTTTTTCCTTAATTTCACAGGAGCTCGGCTAGTTGATCCCACCCGCAGCCTTGCGCTAACACAGTTAGTATGCAGCCCGTCGCCGTCACACATGCAGTACATGAGCACATAGAGGAACAGTCCATCCCAAGAGGAGCTGAATACTGCTCAGGAACCCTCTTACCAGATACTACGGCATCTATATTGTATTTGTCCGGGGCCATAAAACAAACAGAGGAAACCTTCAAATGCCTCTTTGTCACTTCACTTCCTCACTGTTGGTGCCGTATCACCGCCCCCTAATAACATCTTAAAGGGTTCTCCTTTTGGGAGGAAATTCGCTTTTGGTCTGTCTTTTAGGAGAATACCATCCCTGTGTGTCCAGAACTGAGGCGGCGCGAGGGCTGCATGCTAACCGCGTTAGCGCAATGCAAGTCTGCGGGTGGGATCTGCTAGCCTAGCTCCTGTGAAATTCCAGCGTCTCCAAAGCAGCTTTATGTTGAATACAAATAGATGGAGATCTATCCTTTTTAACATAAAGAGAGCGTCACAGCCCCCTGTGGCCAAAAGGACGGTTTGTTTGTATTTATTCCTGCCTTTTTGAATCCTAGCTTTTCCCAAGTTTTAGGGCCACCCTGTCCGTCTTCTCCCCGATCGCACCTCGGCTCCGGCGGTATAGCTCCTCCTCCTGTACCATAACTGTGTTCATTCGATGGACAAATCACAGGCACAGTATATATCTCTATGATGTCAACAGTTGTAAAGGCATCCACCCCCCCTCCCTCAAAGCAAAACTCCTCAATAGTCAACGGTCGGAGGAGCTTGGAGGCGAGGTCGGGAAAAGGAGCGGTCAAGCCAGAGTCATCGCCTCTTTCAATCGTTGGCTGGGGATGCCTGGAAGAGGTTGCGCTTCCCCACACGATTTTAAGTCGGTGGTTGTGGCAGACGAGGGGGCGTAGTGAAGCCACAGTCTTGCAGGTGACGGTGCTGGGCCTCTTCCTGTAGCAGCGCGGCCGTACCGGGTCTGCCTGGTCGGCCTCTTCGGTGCTGACTGGTGGGACCTGGCTGGGAGCGTCTTCTGATGTGTCGTTTTTTTCTTGCAGCGGGGATCGCACGGGCGCAGGACGCCGACAGCCCGCGGACCAGAGCCCGGCCGAGCAGAAACCCGGACGCGGATCCTTCCTTTAATTTTATATTCTCGTTTTGGCCGGCGAGCCTATTTGTTGATCATTATTAATAAACTCTCGACATGTCGGTGCCCCGCCGCCAGAAAGACTCTCCCTCGCTAAACCCGTACCTGTGGATATAGACTCCCAGAGTGGTCTTTATAAACCTCCTTGTTCCCGCTGGGGAACTGTGACAAGACATAATGTGCCACATGTTAACACAGAGGAAACCATGCAGCGCTCAGCTGTCTCCCGTAATTGAGTTAGCTATATATATTTTTGGTTTCGCTACCAAGCTCAGCACTGATTTAGAAGGCGTATCATATTCCAACGTATTAGAACGTATCATATACCAAAGCAGAGAAATACCGTGCGTTTAGATACCTACTGTTTATGGGTAACACAGCAAAAATCCAATGAACACCCAAGGGAAAAAAATATTCCTCATTGCTGAAATAGATACAGTATTATTTCCACTGCGGCAACTACGGCTGTCGAATTAGATTCAAGAGGTTTATTTGTGACATACATATACATACGTTCATACATATATGCAGTGAAATGTCTTTGCAACGCACCCGGAGATTATGCACAATAGTTACTAAACCGAACTTAATATCTAACCTAATTCCTACCGAGCTAACTAACTGAAACTAACTGCTTCCTAAAACGTAATGCAGTTAGTGAATAGCATAATATAAAATAAAATAAATTGAAATAAGACTCAAAAAGGTAATACAATTAAGAGTATTAATGGCGCTGTGGTCCGAATGATCCGCCGTTACAGCTCGGCCAAAGTGGCACTGTGACCGTACCCACCATAGAGGCGGCGTGGACGCCCCCCCCCAACCAGCCCCATTCCATTCGTTATTTTTTCATCCCCTCTTTCACTTAGGACTGGCAGCCCCTCCTCCTCCTCCTCCTCCTCCTCACAGTTAAATCAGGGGGAATTAGCACAGGGCCTTAGGACGAGAGAGAGAGAGCGAGAGAGAGAGAGAGCGAGAGAGAGACCCCGCCTGGTGACTGACGGGACTTGTCGGAGAGTGTGGCTTTGATGTTGGGGAGGGGTTACCTCCCTGTCCACGTCTCCCCTACCACCACCCACCCACCCGCCCACCCGCCCGCCACACCCCTCATCTCTGGGGTTAAAGGACTGGGGGAGGGGGGAGGGGACTCCGAGGTGGCCGAAGTGAGCGCCAAGGAAGGAAGAAAAAAAACAAGGGCGTAACAGGGGGTAAAGAGATGTTACGCGGTGGAAAAGTGGTTTTGAAAGGAGATAAAGGGGGCGGGGGGGGGGCAAAGACGCGCTTACTTTTGTTCTTTTTTTGAAAATGTGTTCAATCCCATCACAAATTGTAACGCACTCAGGCCCCCCCCCCCCCCCCCGCTCCAGAGTTCCTGTGCCGGGATGAGAGACGCTATGATAACAGCATTAAGGAATTCAATATGAACACAATATCTGCTACATACCAGTGCAGATTGTCCCATCAAACACTGATGCACACTGAATCTGAAAAACCTCTGAATCTTGTTTGCATTTTTTTTTTTTTTCAAACCAATCACAATCGTCTCGGGCCGGGCTAAGCCCGGGATGCAGCGTGGGTGTCCTTGCAAAATAGTGTCGGGTGGGAACTTGTGGTGGAACCTTTACACGTGGGGAGGCGAACCCGGGCATTACAATGGCTGACTCCCTGCAAAAAAGATAATTAAATAAACCCACATAAAACAGTAAAAGGCTTTATACCGACAAGCTACATCCAGGGAATCAGACGAGAGCTGCACAAAACAGTATGTCAGGGAAAATAGGAGAGCGGTTTATTTTTCCAGTACATCAGCGAGTGGTTTGCTCAGCTGGACATTTACAATGTTCTGTGAAGGAGTTTCAAACGCTCATGTACAACAATCTCAAAGCTTCAATATGGTGTAAAAAATATGCACAATTCAGTTACGCAAAAATAGATTTATTGAGAGTGAATACGGTGACATCCAAGGTCATTGTTAATAACGCCATTATTTTGAAAGTTAGGCTTCAAAACAGGCTTGGTTTTAGGCTTAGTTTCAAGCCCAGTTCCAGAGATAAAAACTCGACTGGTGTAACTTCCGGTCGTACCGTCGGACCGGAACTGGTCGCATGAGTCGTAACATTTGAAGGCATCCCGGAGCCTCGATCCGGGATGTCCGTCACAGCTTCTCGCGGGCGGAATCCGATTCTCCATCGGAATCGATGGACTTCCGGTTTGTTCTTGGTTTGTCGTGCGGGGCCCCTCAAATTTGGGAAGAATTCAAAGTCACGTGTTTTATCTGGAATTTACGTGAAGTGAGCCTGTGTCACGCTACCGACGGCACCTTCATGTCGCGGCACAATGGCGCCATTATTGAAAAACCTATGACGGTGATAAATGGTCCGCTCCCACAGAGAGCTTCTGGTTCTCTTCTATACGTTAACGTTATCATTTGTAGATAAGATAAAACTCAAACACACAGTTTACGAATGCCATACATTTTTTTTTTTTTTTATTGTGCTGAATAAGGCTGTGAATATCTATAACAAGAGAGGTTGGTATTTTTTTTTTTTTTTAAAGAAACAAACAAACAAAAAAAGCGATACGTAGTGTAATTTAAGACAGTGCTACTATGTGGATAAAGAAAAGCAATAAGAGTTAGATACCGGAGGAGAGGTTTGAAATGATACATGGTGAGAGAGAGAGAGAGAGAGAGAGAGAGAGAGAGAGAGAGAGAGAGAAGCTGTGTTTCTCATCGTTAGTTAGACCTCGTCCGTCACAGCTAAATGAAACTACATAATGTTGCATATGGTCAGAAAAAAAAAAAAAAATCCTTAAAAAAAAAATAAAAACAGGTTAAAATGTCCAGTCTTACCAAAGAAGGGTGACTGAGAGGCAAGAGAAAATAAGTCTCATAAAATTTATCCCCCACAAAAATAAACTTAATATATATAAAACATTTTTTTATTTTTTTTTTAAGATGTTCTCCCATGCTCTCGGACACCTGAACTTGTAAGCAGTATTTAAAGTTTGTGTATGAGGTAACAGTAGGCCCTTTGCAGAGGTAGTAGTGTGTATTCGATTGTACTACAACTTTGATATTGTGACGGTAAACGGTGAACTTCATCCCGACTCCCAGAGCTGATGAGCTCGCCAACACAGGCTTCCGTGCGCAGTCCGACCGCGGCCGAGGTAAAAAAGGGGAAAAAAAAGAAATGCCCCGCACCCCCTCCCGTCTCCCTGCCTCAGAGGACTTGCCGACGGGACCTCGCTGTCTGCCCCTCCGCGGGCGGGGTGGGGAGGCATCGCCTAGCGCCGCGACGCGAAGCCACCTGTTGTCGAGCGTTTTCGTGGGGGGGGAGGAAAAAGAACTAACTGTTAGAACGTACTTTTGCCAACTCACAACGTTTTGTAGTCATTTGGGCGATGATATTGACTCGGTTTTTTGGGTGGGTTTGGGTTAGCTGTGGCGTTGCCGGCGAGGTATAAATAGCTGTGTCTGCAAGGCTTCTATTTTTTATTTTTTTTTTGTCAACGAAAGTTATTGACGCACAAAAACTCACATGTGTGTTTAAAAGACCGGTTTTGCCGTTTTACCCCAACCTCAGGTTATATTCAAATAGCGCCTCTGGAAACTCTGACTATTACCTTTATCGTTTATACCTAAGGGGAAAAAAATGGCGAACCCTGCGTTTTAATCAGGTTTCTCAGGGTGTTGTCGCTGTCTCTGTCGCATGTACGCACATCAGCTCTTTTGGCATCATCGGTGCTGACGTAAGAGACGAGAAACAGGAAGTTGCGCTGCTTCCTCCTGGCAATACGCTTTGGATGTACTGCAGCAAATGATAAAGGTAAAAAATAATACACAATAAGACAAGTCCGACTAATAATGAGTAATTCCCATTTTCAAAAAGTCTTAAAATGTTTTTTTGTTTGTTTTGTTTTGTTTTGCTTTTTAAAGGGTAAACGTTTGCCCCATTGGACTGCATGGAAGTGCAGCAGAGCGGTGTGTGTCCCAACATTTCAATGAGGCCAGGATGGGAAAGTAGCGAGTGGATCCTTTAACCCAAACAAACTCAGGCCGGATGAGACTGGCAAGTTGGGTGTCGGCGGTTTGAAGTCTAGCTCTCTCTAAGGCGCTACCTCTGGCCCGGTTTAGAATACCACGTTGACGTTTCAACATTTCAAAAAGGTTGACACGGTAAGATGTGGATGGAAAAAAACAAAAAAACATGTATAATCCATCACTACGTAAAAAGCATTTTCATGTACATCTGGTTTAACCATATAACGAGAGAAAAAAAGAAAATCACATTTGTGTCAAGTACACAAAACAGCTAAATCAAGTATATCAATTTCTACTAATTAAAAACAAACAAAAAAAAAAAAACCATACATATCCATGAATACAATATACAAAATCAAAAAAACATATCTAATTCAAAAACCTGAATTTTTTTTTTTTTTCTTTTTTCGTTTTTTTTTTTTTTTTAAACACGCTTCTTGAGGCGGGTGAAAGACGCAGTATGTCCCGTGTTTGGATGTTTGACAGCTGAGCATCTTCTTTTAAAAGACAAGCGTTTTTGCAGTCCTAATACGGATGAAAGTCACGTGCGATGTGATGGCGTCACACCGACGGCGATCCAGAGGAAACAGGTTTTTAATCTTTAAGTTTGTTTTTTAGACCGGAGGTAGGTATTTGTGAATTGATTATTAGTCAGTTTTTGATCGGCCTGTTTTGAGGTACATGTATAGGTAGTACATAGTTCGGAGACAACCTATTCCAACTATTTTAGAGCGACGAGAGAAAGGAATAAAAATAAAACATGTATGATTTGCATGTAGTGTCACGAAGAAAAAGAAATGCACTTGATCCTGGTTCAATCATTGACGGAAATTGGTACAAAACATATATTCAAGTTAATAGTTTTGTCAAACAGTCCCAGTTTGAAGACAAATGAAGGAAAATAATAAAAAATAAAGATGCCAAACGTTCCATCACAAATGTTAGAAACAAAGCAAACATTAGCATGAATGATGGGGGAAAAAAATAAATAAAACCTGAAAAGAAAAAAAAGAAAATAAAAAAATCCCTTAGCTGCATTAAGTTTTAGCTCTGATGATCAAAGAAAAAGAAACCACGGCAGAAAATAGCTTTAAATCTGCCGAGACGCGAAGAAAAATCGGACAGTTTCAGTTTTGAGGTCTTAAGTCTGTGTGTGTGTGCGTGTGCGTGTGCGTGCGTGTGTGTGTGTGTGTGTGTGTGTGTGTGTGTGCGTGTGTGTGTGCGTGTGCGTGTGTGTGCGTGTGCGTGTGTGTGTGTGTGTGTGTGTGTGTGTGCGTGTGTGTGTGTGTGTGCGCAGTGTAGAGGCTTTGAGCTGGTTTCTGGTTGGGTTTAAGTCAGAGGTAGCCTTTGAGATGATGAGGAAAATAAAAAAATGTAAAAAAAAAAAAAGTGCCGGCATGTCACGGGGGATTCTTTTGAGGACAGAGGAAAAAAAACAAACAAAAAAAAAAAACATAAAATTAAAAAAAAATCCCTTGAAAAAAGAAAATGTCCGGCTTCCCTGGAGGAGCGTTCCTATGTCACGCTGCCGCTATATTCAAGTGTGTAAGTGAGGTAATGCGTATCTGTCGTCTTTGAGGCTGTAAAGGCAGACTGAGTGAGATTTGTTTGTTTTGTTATTTTTTTTGCAGTGTGATACTGATGAGAAAATCCATGTTTTAAAGCTTTGATGCGAATAATAATAATGATAATAATAATAATAATAATAATAATAACAAAATAAAATCATTAAATGAATGAACCTATGTACATCAGTCGGTTGATCGGAAACGGTAATACAGTAGTTTGTACGGGTTTGAAGGTATTTGGTTGTGGTTGAAGACAAAGCTGCGGTGGTTGTAGTTTGTTTCCCACCAAAGACAGGGAGAGTGAGTCGTACGGCGTTGGCTCGCGGCGGTTAGAGCGGGGTCGAGTCGTTTGATCGGACGAGGGGGCGTTCCACGAGTACTGATTCTACGAGCACCACTCAGCTTTGCAGCTCATTGTAAGTAGCACGGGCTGAGAAAACTTTATTCGCCGGAATTGAGAGCGATACAATTTTTTGTTCGGCGGAACCTTTAATCCGACAATAACAGGCTAATCATCTGACGGTATCTGACGGTAGCGCGTACGGGATAATGGGTGGCCAGCCGGTCGTTACCGCAGAATAACCCCCGACAGGGTGATCGGGTCTCGCATCCCTCCAAAAGGGGGAGATTTCACGATAATGACCGGCTGGCTGCGCGTTTATCGCTTATAACGCGGCTTACACCCAACTGAACAGCAAACACATTGAGACAAATACTGATTTTAAATTATTTTAAAACTAGCGTGCCGAGTTTTAAGAGCCTCCGTTAAGAAAAACAGTCAACGACAGCGTAGCCACCGCTGAACAACGTAGCAAACTAAACTAACCTTCTACGTAGCGTCACTAAGATGTTGCAACTAGGTAGTGTTAGCATTAGCGTGTAGCAATAGTGAAACCGTCATTATTGGCAAACGGCGGCCATATTCAGAAATAACTCGCTGTTGATTGCAGCTATTGACCAATCGGAATAGAGTATTCCACAGAGCAGTGTAATAAAACTTGATAAACGCTGCGCAGTATCATTTTGACCGAATCACATTATTTCTCACACAATACGCTCAACAATTAGGCCTTTAAGTGGGTCCGTGTTAAAGCTTTAAATATCCATCTTTAAGGGAAGTGCCAGACCGGCACGCATAATGCCCCGAGGCAATACATAGCCCAAATACATGGGGTTTTTTTTTTGTTCCTTCACCAAAGTGATAAGTTAAGAATTGTAAAACCAATCTTAAAAATCTTTTCTTTTTCCCTAATTCTAGCAACGAGGACAATTCATCTCAAATTCACCGCAAAGATTAAAGCTTGGATATAATATGTGATCATTCAAAGTAAATCAATTCCGCCGCGGTTGATTCTGTTCATGGCTAAAATCAAAATAAATTATTCTTCAGTCGCGGTATCACGCATATTGCGTAAAAAAAAAAAAAAAAAAAGAAGAATTTGCGTAGAGGCGTTTTAATATATATATTTTTACTTTGGCCCTGACACGACGCGCAAAAGCAGCGACCTGAGAGGTTTCTGCGTCTCCCTGTGTTTGGTGACGTCACACTGAGATGGTGGTGTGTTGGTTTGTTTGCAAAAATAAGAGGTGTGTGTGTGTGTGTGTGTGTGTGTGTGTGTGTGTGTGTGTGTGTGTGTGTGAAGAAGAACAGAATACAAATGGAGGAGCGACCTGTTGTTGGCACTGTCGCGCATCTCATCTCCGCACCTCGGTGCCTACAGCAGTCGGCGTTTTCCGAAACTAAAAAGGGGGGCGGGGCCCCCGCTCTCGCCGTCGATGACAACCCGACGGCGACAGCAAAAACAAAAAAAAAAAAAAAAAAAGAAACGAAATTGAGCCAAGTGAAACGAAACAAAATGAAACCCCCCCAAAAAAAAACGAGTGGAAAGGTAAAAATAAAAAAGATCAAACATTAAGTGGTGAGGGCAGTCTTTTCCCTTGGAAAGAGACCTGACGGCTGAATGAGGTAGAGGTTTCACGACGCGCGAGCTTAGTCTTCCTCTGCGGACTCCTCCTCATCCTCTTCGTCCTTTTCCTGGGAGACAAACAACAACAAAAAAAAGCCTTGAGAAAAAAGGGAAAACAAAACAAGCAATTTGTGGAACAAAAGAAAAAAAAAAAAAAACCGTTACGAAATTAAACGACGAAACTATTTTAAAATGTATAGACAAAAAAAACAAAACAATAAAAAAAAAAAAGTCATTATTACACATTACTACACATCTATTACAACCCTCGCCCCCAAACAACAAAATAAAAACACAAATACAATAAATACAACAAAACAATGAAAAGGCCATGAGTGAAAAAACAACAAAAGAGCAAATTATGAAAAAAAATGTCATTAAAACCTTGCGGCTGCTGGTTGCTCTTATATTTTCTCGCGGTCTGGGAAAATGTACAGCCCCAAAACGTCGTTTCAAAGAGCCGCACTCAGGCAATCGGATTTTTCGGCATTTTAAGAAAATCACGTTCCCTTTCAACTTCAAAGCAGCTTCCCGGCATCGGCCAATAATAATAATAATAATAATAATAATAATAATAATCCACTTTGTCTATAGGAGATGCCACAAGCTTCACTCATGTTCTGAATTGGATATCAATTCATGGCGGTATTTCTATATTTATTTTTCAATTGAGATGAAGATGAATATGAGTTTGTATGCTGAGCGATCCAGTCATTGTCTAAGGCTGCGTACGATCACATGACGCAGGTAGAAACACTTCATTCTGTCCTCAACCCACTATGATAAATCAGCGACATTTAAAAAAAGCTGTGTCATTGTTGGAACTCAAGTTGATGAAATACAATGACACCATCCCCCTACACACTACGATCCCGCTAACTACTGAAAACGCCTCAAACACGTAGAACTGTGCCCATTATTATGGCCTGCTAATATCTGGTGACGCAAGATTGGCGAACGATTCGATCGTAGCGAACATCTCTTAAACGAGTCGGGAGTCGGGGGGTCCCTCAGGCAAAAAGCGGACAAGCGAGTGAATCTTCAACTCATGAAATGAAAATAAATAACTAATACGAAGACTAAAGACTGAGGCAAAAAGGTCTTGACATTTGGTATAATTATTACTGAATGTGAGCAAAATAAATAATTTAGACGGAATGAAATGGTTCTTGTGAGAACTGGATTCACAACGCGGAGCCAGACCCACTCTCCTGACTCTCATTCATTGTTCACCGGAAGAAGCGTTCCTCAGCCTGCGTTACACCAACTGAATCAAATGAGCTACTCGTTACCGAGCGACTCGCGGAGAACCGAGTCTCAGTCGAAACTTTCATCACTGCTAATCGTATTTCCTTTCAGTGTGAAACTTGGGCCTGCTCTGAAGAGATGCTATCCTGGTTGGAAGTGATGAATTCGATTAAAAATTACAGCCACGCAATTTTGATCTACCCAAACGTTTTTCTCATTTTATTCCATCCATTCCAGTCGGGGGAAAAAAGCCAACAACCCCAACATATCCATCGCCACTTTCCGCATTAAAAGGGATTCTCGTTTTCCGCACCGCTTCCATTCGATTCAGCGGGAACTAACTGACACCGCCTCTTCTTCCTGAGGGTGCCGCGTCCGCTGACCATTCAGGGGAGGAGGGTCCCGCGGCCAGAGGGGTTCCCCTCGCCGCGCGCCAACCCGAGCCCCATTCATTAGCAGCGCGGAAACCCAACCATGACATGGTATAAATGAGAACAAAAGGGGCATCAAATGAGGGAAGGTGGAGGAGAAAGAATCATTCCACCCAACCCTTAATTTGCGGAATTCAACTGAATTCCTCTCCGGAATTCAGTTGACATCCATTGGCATGGGATTCAAGTTAGTCCAGAAGTGACATAGAACGACAACAAGATGGAGGACGCTATGGTCGGAGCTGTGTGTTTGTTGTGTGTCGTGGGTTTCATGATTTTAACGTAGTCGGAAAGGAGATGTGCGCTCTGACCTCTGTGGCGATGAAGTCTTTTGAACACCTTGTGCTGTCCCACCTCACATCCATCACAGACCCTCTCCTGGACCCCCCTGTAGTTCGCCTACAGAGCCAACAGGTCTGTCTGTAGGCGACGCAGTGAACTTGGCCCTCCACTTCATCCTCCAGCACCTTCACTCCTCAGGAACCTACGCCAGGATCCTGTTTGTGGGTTTCAGCTCCGCCTTCAACACAATCATCCCGGCTCTTCTGCGGGACAAGCTCTTCCAGCTGAGCGTGCCTGACTCCACCTGCAGGTGGATCACAGACTTCCTGTCTGACAGGAGGCAGACTCCCAGACCATCAGCACCCGGCTCCCCTCAAGGCTGCGTTCTTTCTCCTTTCTACGCTCTTCTCCCCGTATACCAACAGCTGCGCCTCCTGCCACCAGTCTGTCAAGCTCCTGAAATCTGCGCACGACACCACCCTCATTGGGCTCATCTCTGGTGGGGATGAGTCTGCCTACAGGTGGGAGCTTGACCATCTGGTGACCTGGTGCAGCCAGAACAACCTGGGGCTCAACATTGTAAAGACAGTGGATATGGTTGTGGACTTCAGGAAGAACGCAGCCCCACTCACCCCCATCACCCCGTGTGACTCCCCAGTCGTCTCTGTGGAGTCCTGCCGCTTCCTGGGAACCATCATCTCCCAGGACCTCAAGTGGTCCTGGGAGACCAGCTCCATCATCAAGAAAGCCCAGCAGAGGACGTACTGTACATCTTGCGGCAGCTGAGGAAGTTCAACCTGCCAGAGATGACTTCTACACCTCCATCAGTGAGTCCATTCTCACCTCCTCCATCACCATGTGCTACGCTGCTGCAACCACCAAGGACAAGGGCAGACTGCAGCGTGTCATTCGCTCCATTGAGAAGGTGATTGGCTGCAATCTGATATCTCTCCAGGACCTGTACGCCTCCAGGACCCTGAGGTGTGCAGGTAAGACTGTGGCTGAACTGTCCCATCCCGGACACAAACTGTTTGAAACACCTCCCTCTGGCAGGACGCTGCGGTCCAACAAGGCCAAAACCTCTCGCCACAAGAACAGCTTCTTCCCATCTGCAACTGGCCTCATCAACAAGGTCCGCCACTGAAACGGACCCCCCCCCCCCCCATAGACACTACACAGACCTGAACACCTTGAATTGAATGGATATGTCAATGTGTTACATTAATGCACATTCTTCATTCTTCTGGACTATTATACCTGCACACTGCACATACTGTTATACCTCATACTCTGAACATTTGCACATTCCTGCACAAACTGTACAGCTTTATCACAAAACAAAATACAAAACAAAAAAAACACCCTATTTTACATATTTTATATATTTACAGATTGTTTTCCTATTGTTCTATTTTACAAACCCCAATTCCAATAAAGTTGGGACGTTGTGTAAAACGTACATAAAAACAGAATACAATGACTTGCAAATCCTTTTCAACCTACATTCAATTGAATACACTACAAAGACAAGATATTTAATGTTCAAACTGATAAACTTTATTGTTTTTTTTTTTCAAATATTCACTCATTTTGAATTTGATGCCTCCACCAACACGTTCCAAAAAAGCTGGGACAGGGGCAACAAAAAACTGGGAAAGTTGAGGAATGCTCAAAAAACACCTGTTTAGAACATTCCACAGGTGAACAGGTTAATTGGAAACTGGTGAGTGTCATGATTGGGTGTAAAAGTAGCATCCCCCGAAAGGCTCAGTCGTTCACAAGCAAGGATGGGGGCGAGGTTCACCACTTTGTGAAACGACTGTGTGAGCAAATAGTCCAACAGTTTAAGAACGACGTTTCTCAACGTACAATTGCAAGGAATTTAGGGATTTCATCATCTACAGTCTATAATGTCATCAAAAGAGAGAGAATCTGGAGAAATCTCTGTACGTAAGCGGCAAGGCCGAAAACCAACATTGAATGCCCGTGACCTTCCATCCCTCAGGCGAAACTGCATTAAATACCGACATCATTCTGTAAAGGATATTACTACGTGGGCTCAGGAGCACTTCAGAAACACAGTTCGGCGCTACATCTACAAGTGCAAGTTAAAACTCTACCATGCAATAAGCCATAAATCAACAACACCCAGAAACGCCGCCGGCTTCTCTGGGCCCGAGCTCATCTGAGATGGACTGAGGCAAAGTGGAAAAGTGTGCTGTGGTCTGACCAGTCCACATTTCAAATTGTTTTTGGAAATCACGGACGTGGTGTCCTCCAAAGGGGAAAAGGACCGTCCAGATTGTTATCAGCGCAAAGCTCAAAAGCCAGCGTCTGTGATGGTATGGGGGTGTGTTAGTGGCCATGGCGTGGGTAACTTGCACATCTGTGAAGGCACCGTTAATGCTGAAAGGTACATACAGGTTTTGGAGCAAGCAGCGAGCAGCGTTTCAAGCAACGTCTTTTTCAGGGACGTCCCTGCTTATTTCAGCAAGACAATGCCAAGCCACATTCTGCATGCGTTACAACAGCGTGGCTTCGTAGTAAAAGAGTGCGGGTACTACACTGGCCTGCCTGCAGTCCAGACCTGTCTCCCATTGAAAATGTGTGGCGAATTATGAAGCGCAAAATACGACAACGGAGACCCCGCGAACTGTTGAGCAACTGAAGTCGTACATCAAGCAAGAATGGGAAAGAATTCCACCTACAAAGCTTCAACAGTTAAGTGTCCTCAGTTCTGAAACGCTTATTGAGTGTTGTTAAAAGGAAAAGGTGATAAACAGTGGTAAACATGCCCCTGTCCCAGCTTTTTTGGAACAAAATGAGAGAATATTTGCAAAAAAAAAACCCAATAAAGTTTATCAGTTTGAACATTAAATATCTTGTCTTTGTAGTGTATTTAATTGAATATAGGTTGAAAAGGATTTGCAAATCATTGTATTCTGTTTTTATTTACATTTTACACAACATCCCAACTTCATTGGAATTGGGGTTTGTACATTTGTTTCCTGTATGCAAAACAAATTCCTTGTATGTGTAAACTTACTTGGCAATAAAGAGGACTCACAGAGGATTTTCAAATATTTATATATTCAAATACAGTATTTTATTATCATGATTATTATTTCTGTTTATTATTTTTGTTCTTTTTGTAACGCACTACGCAGGTTTTTAAATATAGCAGTCGCTGCTGCCGCATTGGCTCAGGTGTCCGACCAATCACAGTGCACGTACGCCACTCAAGGTTCCTCTTGTGCTGGGAGAGTACCTACCCTGGAGTAGGAGCTAAAAAAAAGTCCCTCAAAATGGCGTTCCAAGAACTACGATCGTTTCCAGTTCCCGCAGTGCGGACCCAATAAAAAAAGTTCTTAGAACTATGAAAAAGTTTAGCTGGACCGAAAATGCCTTATGTACTCTCCCCCTTTAAAGGGAACCTATTATGAAAAACTATTTTTTTTCAGTGCTTGCGCACATACATTTGGGTGTCTGGTGGTCTTATGAACACACCAACTGTGAAATAAGACAACCCAGTCAATTTTGGGAGCTGTCTATTTCAGAAACAACTTGTTCTGATTTTTCATCCCTTCAGATGTCACTTGAATTACAACCCCCACCCCCCCCCCATCTGAGTAACTCCACCCACGGCTGGAGAATAACAAGCGCCCCTGGGAACCGCTCTGATGGCTTACAGACCAGCACTAATCTTTTAAAAGAAAGAGGAATTCATACCAACTGTTGGTGAAGAAACTTTAGACTATGGAAATGTAAGTATTTGAAAAATAATTCTGCTGTGTGTTTCTTCTTCTTCTTCTAAAAGAAAAAGTATGTGGTAGATAGACTGTAGGCTGCGGCGCGTGATCCGCTGGGCTTTGCTCCAAAGAAAATCAATAAAATGTGTGTACATTTATCTTGTTTTTTTCGACGTTTACATGAAACAAAAAATCCTACGTGTGGTGTCCTGATGCAGTGTCGGCAACCAAAGTCAGAACAAAATTAGGCCTTGTAGATCTAACAGGAGTGAAGATTCAACTGCAACTGGATTGCTTATTTCTCACCTCATATTTGCTCAGAAACAGATTTTGGGGGACTGATAAG
The DNA here is from genome assembly GCF_960531495.2 of Zeus faber. Lineage (NCBI taxonomy): Eukaryota > Metazoa > Chordata > Actinopteri > Zeiformes > Zeidae > Zeus > Zeus faber. Next base: position 20,525,827 of record NC_137208.1, on the reverse strand, counting down.
GTGAAATCAGTAAAAGTTTACAGACTAAAAGCAGAACCTGGAAGTAAAGCTCAAACCACATTGGCTCACAGAACTAGGGGACGGTGGTGCCACCCACAAAAACGGACCGTCAGGAACGGGATAGTTTTGAGGCATGTTAAAATGGCTAGAATGCATTATCGGAGTGGTATTTTCAGCAAAAAAAATCTATAACACGATTTGGGGACCTCAGAGACCTGTATTAACTTGTTGAAAAGGAGCATAATAGGTCCCCTTTAAAAAAGTCCCTTGAATACTGGGTAATTACGGCTGTTAACAAGTAGCTAAATACTTATGAATTTAAGATGCTTTCGAAACCCTCTGGTCTTAGCCGTTAATTCCCATTGCTAGGTTGCAATTTTCCTGGGATTATGGTGGTTTAGCCCAAGTTCTGTTTCAGACCTCACAGAATGCTAGACTCGTAAAAAAAGACCTCATTCTCCGTATTCACTTATGAATAAAATTAATGAATTAATTCTCGGCGGGTCTTTTGCATTTCTTTGCAGGGTTCTTATTTGTAATGTATCTCCTGGAAACATACCAGGTATATATTCCACTATACAAGGGAAGACAGATGATAAAACTGGACTGCAAAAAGAAGCATTGCTTGCTCACCATACACTCCATTAGGTGGTATTTCACCTTGGATCCTCCCTTATTAGACCAATGGAATATTTGAAATCAAACTGGTATAATAAGGAGGTATATTGTGTTGAGTTTATTATTTTTGGTCATTTATCTGAAAAAAAAAAATTGAAATGTTCATCCATAGTTTATCCAGTTTACCGACCACAACCATCTATGCCAGTTTATGGTATCCTTTGGTGGGCGGCGGACCCTGCCGCCAACAATGGAATCAGTGTATAGAGCACTGACACAATGCAAATACATTTAATGGCTGTTTCTTATTCCAGCTTAAGAAAATGAGCAAATATTGAATTATTTTATAAAATAAATAAATAGAGATTATAACTTTAAAGCTCTATAAAGTCATTGCTCATGTATGTAGAGTCCAGTGGAAGTAGGGTATTTGTGGTATTTCATTTTCCGCAGCCACCTGTACCTAAATGTGTCTCCAACTGGTTCTTGGCAGAGATTACTTAGATCAGTCACCTCGATTGGTTAAAAAATAATAATAATAATAATTAAAAAAAAAAAAAGGGTTTAAATGTTGCTTATTCCACTGGAATTCCCCTTTAAAATGCATCTTTTTTCTGTGCGTCCCCAGTGCCTCAACTCAACAGCTCATGCTGGGATGTTGGCCTTAAAAGATTGGACCTACGTCCGGCAACATCAGTGGATATGAAACAAAGGCCTGGTTTCCTTTTTGTTCCATTCCCCAAAGGAAAGTGCCACTTAAGAACAGCAGAACTGTGAACATTAACTCGGTGATTAAAAACAACTCGCCGCGGATGCCAACGGGGTAATGGGTTGGTAAAACTGGACACACGCAATTGGTGGTGGGATGGGGGCGGGTTGGCGAAGGGGTACAGTTTTCAGCCCGTTCCAACCCCTACACCCCCACCCCCCATCCGCCCCTCAACTTCCACCCCCTACCACCAGATCCTCTGGCCCACAGGAGCGGACCACTCTTTCGGTGTGAATGCATAAACCGGGGCTGGGGGGCTCTTGATTTGTTGGCACTCGGGAACCGGAGCTGGACGGCTGTAAAAATGTCACGGTGTGCTCCCACTCACTTTGATGGGGGGGGGGGTTCTTTCTTTCCTCCATCCCTCACTTGGATCGACCCCCAGAATGCCACAAACCTCACAGATCCACCGGCACAGTGCGCGGACTGCTAAATGAGGTTGGTGCTCGAGCTAAAACAAGCCAAGTTTCAAAAGGGCCATTTCCAGTATGCGGCAATACATTTTTGCCGTTGATAAATATTGATGATTGATGATCATTCTGATCAGTCACAGCCGCTGATGATTTTTGTTGGTTTTGTTTCATTTCATTTCATTTCATTGGGGGGTAGAATTTTTCTTCATCTCCATGAGGGGTGGGAATCGCCAGGGATCCCAGTATACGATATTATCACCATCCTTGGGCGATAATACACATGTTAACACGATATTATTGAGATTCTTTGTTTGGCATTACACCAATTGTTGCAATACATTTCTTTCTCATTTGACTGCAGTAAAAACTTTAGAACGCACCCCCCCCCCCCCCCCCCCCCACCGTTTTGGGCTTCCGTCCACACGGAGCTTCTTGAAAACGTTGACGTCATGACCTCCACTTGCGCACGTCAGGAATCTACGAGCGACGGCCAACGACCAGTTTGTTTACGTGTGGTCAGTCACGTTTACAAGTAGTTCAATTAGAGCCTTATCTCCCTTAAAAGTTTAAAACTCTCTGCAACTTTAGGAATCACGCCCATACAGTATCGTGTATGAATATTATGACTGCTGACCGCTTCTGTTTTGCCACTGTAATGCATGAATAATTAATAAAGTGTTATGTTTGGCGACAGATCCTCTCTTGTTTTTGTTTGGTGATTTGGATATGTTGACAATCTGAAATGACTTAAGATGTGTACAAACTGTGTATCGATAACGCTGGTTTTACGCTTTTGTAAACAAAGTAAACGTATGAAAGAAATAGGAGGGGTTTTTTAAACAGTGAAATCGCTAGTGTGGACGGAATCCGCATTAGTGTGGAGATGGCCTATATCTCAATGTAAAATGTAAATTTAAAAATAATCAGGTTTTTTTGGGGCGTTGTGAGGACAGATATCGTACTACGATGTATCGACCCCCCCCCCCCAACCCTAATCCCCATGAACGGTCATAGGAAAGCAAACAAACAAAGTCAATCAGCTCTATTAATTCACAGGGGAAATAGCACATGCATGTGGGACACACGCATACAGTACAAATACCTAAAACGCATTTTGTTCAGTGTGTGTGTGAGTGTGTGTGTGTGTGTGTGTGTGTGTGTGTGTGTGTGTCCAAATTACATACCTGAGCAGGCTTTTTCTGGACGACTTGCTGTGGCTGTGGGAGGGAGGAGAGACGTGGTTAAAATTCAAAACCCATTCAGTTCCATGTGTTACTAACTACATCTAGGATAAATGGGGAGTAAAGTTATTTGAAACTGGGGCGACTTTCTCCAGTTACTTAAAATCGGGATTCACCAGCGTATAGCGGTGATGGCCCTGGATCGGCCCTTCTGATTCTGTCTTCATATTCGAATGCCTCACTCACATTACGCACGTGAATTGACTTGATTCTGTGGATTTCCGCAAATTGGATTTAAATCCATCAAAAAGGTTTACTGGCATGACGTTGCAAACGTTATGGACAAAGCGAATGGAAAAACAAAAACAGAAAGAAAACGTGAAAATCAAAAACAGAAAAATGTAAATGCAGTTAAAAAAAATGTTGTAAATATTTGGGGGCGGGGTGTTACCGCTCGGGGACCGCTTGGCATTGGCGGTGCGGCATGCAGTTCCAGTTGCCCCCCACCCCCGGTCTCGGTCGGGTCGCCAAACAAAGATGACACTGTTGTTGCCCGCATTACGTCACGAACGGCCGAGCGCCGCACTCTGCCAGCGCACACAGGAAGTGGTTGTAATCCCGGGTGGGGGCTGGGGGACAGCTGAGGACCGTGGCGGAGGGAGAATACGGAGAGAGGGGGAGAATACGATTCCCCAGCCAGCCACTGTGCATAGAACCCCCCCCCCCCCCAAAAAAAAAAAAAAAAACACCACCACCACCACCACCCACACCCACCCACACACACATCCAAGATTGTTTTGAACAGCTGGTGTTTTCTGTGCCAGCCCCGGCTATCATGGCAGCGGGGCTTGAAACACAGCACTGGACTCTGTGTCAACACCGGATGGTTCTGGCCTGACGGAATGCGAGCGGCAGTGCAGGGGAAACCTGAGAGAAATGATGCACGGGGGCCTTAAAAAAATGAAAATAAAAATAAAAATAGTACGCTTGGGAAAGAAAACGAGAAACAAAAATGGAGAAAACTCTCCGCGACTCATTGGCCTGTTTGGTGCTCTCTCGGGAACACGTTTTTGTTTGTTTTTGCGCAATTCTGAACGACAGGAGGTTGATTATTATTGCTCAAGAGATAGTCGTCTAATTGTTTTAACTCCGAAATGGTTTACTTATTTAACCAAGGATGGGAAACTCTATATTGGTTGAAAAAACAGCATCAGTGAGGTGGAAAAGTGTTAAATAAAGCAGCGCTTCCCAACGTTTTTTCTGCCCTACACAGCACTACCCTGTTAACCACTAAAAATGTAGAAGACATGCGCAACTGTGCTTATTATAATGGCCGACTAATAGTGACGCAAGATTTGAATCGTTCTTGATTCGATTGGCTCGTTCGTAGCGAACAACTCTTTTAAATAACTGAGGAGTCATTTAGTGGGCGAGTGAATATAAATAATAATAATTCGTCGTTCACTGGCTCACCGTTGCATTGCAGCAACTGAATCAAAGAGTCGGAAAAACGGAACGACTCTTTTCACTGAGTTACAGGGTTAGGGTTACGGTTAACCGAATCTCAAAAAAGGCGTTGAACCTTTCATCACTACCTATAGTCGTCACTTTCAAAGCTAAACTTGTTCTGACGGAGCCGCTACTCGGGCCGGAACTGATGAATTTGATGAATGAGTCCGGCCTGGCAGTTTTGATCGTGCAACACAAAGGCTAATTTCCACAATCAAATATTTTTGAAGTGGAATTTAGAAAAGTGCGAAAGCTTTCGCAGCACACCGGTGTTGGTGGGAAAACACTGAAATGAAGGATATTATTTCAACTGTTTTTTCGGATGAGGGAAAAACAAAACAACTCTTAGAGGACATTATGGAGTGTCAATACTGCGTCCGAACTTCCGAGGGGCCGTTCACAGCATCCTCTCCGCATCAGCGCTCGACATTCTGTGTTGCCAAAATTCGATATGAGATCCGACTTCTGCTCCTAAAAAACGTTAAAATCTATGCTGACAAAAACAAACTTTGGGATCAACTTTGAAGTATACAACGTACATTTCAAATAAATTAAATGAAGTAATACTGCAATTTAACATATGATAGCCTCATAACACCCGTGTCCAATGGTTCAATCCTCACATGAGTTGAACCATTGTGCAGGGGGGTCATGTTCACAAACTCCAGTAAATACAATGGGAAATGGGCGAAGTACAGTGAGCAAATATCAAATCTACAAAAGGCCAGAAGCACTGGAGGAAAAGGCCCAAAGAAAGTGAGTGAGAGCCTGGAAGACTATCTTATACTTAGTATATAGTTAATATAAACGTAGTATAGTTGGATGCAGTAGCAGCCCCCCTCCCCCCTCCATAAATAATGAGATGTTCCCTTTGCATCTTTACCATGTCTCTTTGGGATTTCAAGGCGTTTCATTTGTCTTCGTCCGCTCATTAACGAAACCCGAGCGAGAGCTTATCGTAAAGATGGAAGAGCGACTTCCCCTTTCACACCTGAAATAATAAAAGCCCCCCGACCCCTCCTCCTGCGTGTCAAATACCAACTCCAGACCCCGCTCCCCTCTCCCTTCAACACAAAAGGGGAAATCACAAAATTGTTTTTCGTAGAGGCGCACGTTCTTTGATGTTGGTTTTCTGGGGGCCCCCAAGCAGCTGCATAGACCTGTGTGAATATGTCGTGTGTGTGTGTGTGTGGGGCTTTTTCCAAGGTACGCTCACAGAGGTAGGTATCCACGAATATAACCCCCCCACCCCCGCCGCACTTCACCCACCAACCAACCCCCCAGCGGCAGGGACCTCATCTTGATTGAAACCCTATCCCCGCTGAATGCTGCAGGAATGCAGGGCCTTTGGGGCTCGGGCCCCGGGCAGCACACCCACCGGCCCCTTTCGGGAAGCCTTCTGCTGATGAAAGCAGGGAGCGACTTTCCTCAGACCGCCATTCACAAAAAGCCTCCGTGCCTGGGCCCTATGAGCAGAGGTCAGCCAGTGCCAAGGAGGGGCCACGACGGGGGAGGGGGGCCTCGCCTTTGTGCGGCAACTGTCCTCCTGCTCCACAGCGTGTCTGAAAGTGATAGCCTTGACTGTACCTTCGTTGTTTTTTTCCTCACCTGGGGACAGCGAAAGGCCGGAGTCCTGCCACTGCTGTCAGCATGGACAAAACATAGCCTCACATGAGCGACTGCCCTGGTGCTGGAGGGATAGAAGGATACCTCATTCATCGCCAGAGGGAAGATGAGGCATCGCTTCTGTGACTTCCCCATCGCTATGTGTCGTCTCCATTTTCTTTGCTGAATATTCTTTGCTCAGCACTGAAAGCTTTGTGTCGATATAAAAATAAATGTGTCCGTATATCCATCCATCCATCTATCTGGCTTGCCTGAGTCGACAGGTGCAGATGAAGCTGCCCTTTAGACCTTCTTCGAAACAAAATGGATAAGTTAAACTTCATCTCGCAACACTGTATTCTGGAGGTTGTTTTCCATCACCTCAATTTAAGTGTGATGCCGCTGTGAGGATCAGCACTCTCTTGTGGGATCAGCACTCTCTTGTGGGATCCTTCTCTCAATGAGAATAAATAAACAAAATGGTTAGCACTGCTGCCTCAGGAGGGCATTCTGGGGCTTTCTGTGTGGAGTTTGCATGTTCTCCCTGTGTTCACATGGGTGTCTTCCCACCCTAAAGACATGTATGTTGGGGTTAGGCGACCCTGCCGATGCCCCTGACCGAGGCAGGGCCGGTACGACGCATATGTGGACTAAGCGGCTGCTTAGGGCCCCCGTGGCCACCAGAGGGGCCCCCAAGAGTGCTTGAAATGATTTTTTTTTTTATGTCAATGGGAATCATACAAAAAAGTATATTATTTTAATACTACTGGTTTAATCAATTCCTGCTGCCTGTCCAAGCAGGTATCATGTGATGTCCATGCACACCGATATGTGTGACGTCCTCAGCCCTCCCTGTGTCGATGGCAGCAAAAAAGTAATGTCACAAAAGAAAGAAGAAGCAGTCTTTATTCATCACGCAACACACCACACTACAACACATGCTTGCACACACACGCACATGCTTTGATGGTGGCCGGTGAAATGGATTCTCTGCTTTTGACCTTGTCCTTCCTCCGGGGGCACAGTCAGGAGCAGTGGGCAGCATACGTGGACGCGCCCGGGGACCAGGTGATAAATGTCCATCGCTGGTCAGACGATGATGGGTGCATGTTTTTGAGGGGGGGTCCTTACTGACGTGAGGTGGAGGAAACCCCATGTGAGCACGGGGAGAACATGCAAACTCCACACAGAAAGGCTCCTATTTGGGAGATAACCCGCCGGAGCACGGTGCCAACAGCGCCCCAGGCGGGAATTGAACCCAGGACCTTCTTGCTGTGAGGCAGCAGTGCAATGCACTGCGCCACCGTGCCACCAAACAACACTATTGAATACATCGATCAGCCACAACATTAAAACCACTGACAGATGAAGTGAATTATATTGCTCATCTCGTTTCAATGGCACCTGTCGAGGGGTGGGATATATCAGGCAGCAAGTGAACAGTCAGTTCTTGAAGTTGATGTGTTGGAAGCAGGAAAAATGGTCAAGTGTAAGGATCTGAGCGACAAGGACCAAATAGTGATGGCTAGATGACCGGGTCAGAGCATCTCAAAACGGCAGGTCTTGTGGGGTGTTCCTGGTACAAGGAAGGACAACCGCTGAACTGGTGACAGGGTCATGGGCACCCATGGGCTCATTGATGCACCAGGGGAGCGAAGTCTAGCTCTTCTGGTCCGATCCCACAGAAGAGCTACTGTAGCACAAATTGCTGAAATAGTTAATGCTGCTATGATAGAAAGGTGTCAGAACACACAGTGAATCACAGCTTGCTGTGTATGGGGCTGCGGAGCCACAGATGGTCAGAGTGCCCATGCTGACCCCTGTCCACCACCGAAAGCACCTACAATGAGCATGTGAGTGTCAGAACTGGACCATGGAGCAATGGAAGAAGGTGCCTGGTCTGATGAATCATGTTTTCTTCTACATCATGTAGATGGCTGGGGTTAGGCGCCGATCCGATTGAGCATCTGTGGGATGTGCTGGAGCAACCGATCCATGGGGGCCCCATCACACAAATTACAGGACTTAAAGGATCTGCTGCTAACGTCTTGGTGTCAGGTACCACAGGACACCTTCAGAGGTCTTGTGGTAGTTTGTGCCTCGACGGGTCAGAGCTGTTTTGGCAGCACGGGGGGGGAGCTACACATTATAAGTGATTAAAATGGTGGTTTAAATAGGCATTTTGCACCAAACAATTCTGGGGACTCCCTGAGGGGAGCTAGAAACTGGGGAGGTCCCCCGAGAACTAAATACCATCAAGGGCTTTTGTTCTGGTTGTATTCGCACTGCCCTGGAACCCTGAAGTGACTCTGAAATTACGCTGAAGTGACAGCCAATTGGGTTTCAGCATGTTCCATGTTCTGTGTTGTATTTAATTTGTAACCTTCACTTATTTCACCTCATCAGTTCACTAAAATCTGTTTCTGAAGAAATCTGACGAAAGAAATAGGTAATCCAGTGCCTGAATCTTCACTCATATTAGATTTACAAGGTGCAATTTACAAGAAAGTCTAGACTTTCTCAAGGCACGGGCTCGCATCGGGACGGCGCACGGGGATTACAAGGCGCACGTTAATTCATTCTATTACCGTTGGAAAACAAAATAAATGAAATCCTGCAGTGCGAAAAACGCCCAACGTTTGGCTGATCGGTGTAGGTGCACTACTCAAACAGCATGAAAAAAGCCCTGATCATTGCAACAACATGGTGAAATGGATTTTGCTTTCTGTCTTCCAAGGAGACAACAATCGATGAGACAAGAATGGCCCTCCAGGAGACGGAAAAGAATCACTGGACAGATGAAAAGAATAGGTGTTCTCACGCGCTAAATTAGTTTTATTCAGTCCTTGGCGGAAAGGAATCTGGTACTCAGGGGTAGGGCTGTGACGATAACCGTGACGTCACCGGGGGGTTGAGCTCATTATCATCATCACCGCAAAAAAAAATAATAATTATATATATATATATATATATATATATATATATACATACATATATATATATATATATATTTTTTTTTTTGCTTGTGAAAGTCACAGTAGTGAATATGGTGTGTGATATGAAATATAAACACAATAATCATTGTTGACTTGTCATCATTGACTGTCTTCCATGCTATGTTCTAGACTTCTGGAGAAACTTTTCAGTTGCTCCGCTCGTCACTTGAGCTTTGTGTGCCGCGCACGAGGGGGACGGACAGTCCATATGGGGGATTTCTTTTGTGTGTGTCCAATTATTAGTCATTATTTTTAAAGCTCTACCCATCTCAGAAATGTGTGAGTCGAATCAGTGTGAATATTTTATACATGACTATACTAGCTGTGTTCACGTCCGAGGACGATTCGCACAGATAAAAATTGATTTGTGATTCCTCTTATTCCTCGTCGAAATGTTATGTGTATGCGCTGTGCATTTTTGTAAGCTTCTATCTGTTTCATCCTGTTATTGAAATGCACACTGACCGATCCGAAAAAATTCATACCGTCACAGCCCTGCTCAGGGGACCTGTTGATACATTACATCAGGACAACAGTGGGAACCTTCTAAAAGAAGTGGAACTGATATAGCATATCACATACTTGGGGAAAACAATCCAAAATGAGCGGATATGCTATGTCAGTGACGAAATACTGAAACAAAATGGTGGCAGAAATCAGAGATTCAAAATATTATGCCATAATATTGGATTGCGCTCCAGATGTTAGTCACCGAGAACAGATGTCTGAGAAATCTTGGGATTTCTCATAGCTCCTGAATCCACTGGTCTAGGCTTGTCCACACTAATTCTTAATAGGCTCGAAGAATTGAACATGAAGGACAGAAATAAAGGTGTGCAGGCTGGTCTGTTAGCGAAAAATCCACATGCTTTTCATGTGCCTTGTGGAGCACGTACATTAAATCTAACGGTTTCAGATGCTGCATATTGGAAATGTGGAAAAACTTTACAGACTCTTCTCAGGGTCTCCTCAAAGGCGGGCCATCTTGAATAAGCACGCGGACATCACACTCAAGTCCTAGAGTGAAACGCGATGGGAGAGCAGGGTTAACAGGATTGAACCTTGACGCTACCAAGCAGACGAGGCTTTGTTAGAAGTCATGGCAAAAGGCTCATGACTCCACAGTGAAAGCTGAGGCCCACTCCCTTGCCGAATAAATCGGATCGTTTCGATTTCAAATTTGCTGAGCGTTCTGGTATGACATTCTCTCCAAAACGAACACCACAAGCAACACCTTCAATCAACCAACATGCAGCTGGATGTTGCAGTGGGTCTCATTCAGAATAACAAAGAACCTTTAGGCAGTTACAGGACAACTGGTTTTAAGGTTGCACAGGTCTCAGCAAAAGAGATCTGTGAACAATTAATGAACACTGAGGCAGTGCTGAAGGGGAAGAGGTTGCGGGCCTACGACGCAGCTGATGAGCCACGAGCTGATGCAATGAAGAGACTGGAAGTGAAGGATACTTCCAGTTTAATGCTCAAGATTTCAAGATTCAAGATTCAAGATTTTTTATTTGTCACATGCATATACATACTTTCATACATATATGCAGTGAAATGTAATGCAACGCACCCGGTGATAGCACACAATATGTCCTAGGGAAAAAATAAAAATAAAAAATAAAAGTAGAAAATTCCTCTCTAATAGACCGACTAACTGACTCCTAAAACGTAATACAGTAGCTGTGGTAGACTGTAGCATCAAGTCTTTGGAGGACCGCATTCAGCCCCTCGAGGAAGTCAGAGACAACTCCGGAGTGCTTCTCAACTTTAGCCAACTTGATGTACAGACACAGACAGTCTCAGCTTCTTGGAGACAAACTCACCCGTGGGGAGGAGGCTGATGTTGACGGGAGTGCACTGGCTACAGAGATGGAGCGCCTCCCGGAGCTCCCCCAAACAAAGACGACCACATTCGAGCTTCTCACTTAAGGCGGAGATACACTTAGAAAGACGTGAGAACCAAAGACGCTAGAACCCCCTTGAGAACATGTCCCAGAACACCGTCAGCAGGATACCCGGTAAGACCTCTGGAGGAGTGGCTTTGCTTTAAATTAAGAAGAAAAAAAGAAAAAGAAAAAATTGTGAAATCAAACTTAATGTAATTTTCTGACTTTACCCGTATTTCCTCAACTAGTGGCCGTGGCTTTTATTCACCTCAACTGCCGTCTGGGTGCCGTGCTTGTCTAAATAAATACATCTAAAATAAACCCGCATAATTTTTTTTTTGTTCTGAGATACGGGACGCACAGTGGACCAGAGATCGCTCTCTCTCCATTACGCAATCCACTGTCCAGATCCAAGGCAGAACGTCCCTCGCTTTAAAATGTTCATATCATACAAGTAAAAACTAACAAACATTAGATCTAAGATATAAACAAAATGAATCCAGCACGGGAAGCACACAGAGTGTGCGAAGTGCGCACGGCGCTCGGAGAACGACACAGCACTGGAGGAAAAAATAAAATAAAATCACACACACTGACTCGGAGTCAGCCGCATGAACAGTTTTATATTTGAGTACCGGCGTATATTTGAGGAGATATGATATATATAAAACATGCTCAGAGCTTGTTGACCCGGGAAACGGAGAAGATTGAATGACCCGGAAAAGCAGGTTGAAGTCCGTCCCCTGCCATGACGCAATAGCATTTGGATCAATCGCGACAAGGGGAGCTCTCAGAGCGAGGGAAAGGCGAAAGGCAAAGTTGCCCTCAGCGGCTTGGGCTGAGAACAGCGCAAGAACCCAGATCACCGCGTCAATTTGTTCTTATCTTGTTCTGAAGACGTCTTTTTGATCCAAAACTTCTCCTTCTTTTTCAGTGTATCTCCACCTTCACCTCTCTCAAAATGAGATCTATGAGTTGTACACCCAAATCTTTGGGTAGTTCTCTAAATAGCCTGCACTCTGCTCAAATTTATCATGAACTACATGAGATCTTTCATGGCCCAAGAAAGACTGCGTGGACTTGCACTAATTAGTATCAACAACAAAGTTGGCCGTCAGATCTCTTACAGTGACGCCATAAATGAATTTGCCTCCAGAAAAGTCAGGAAACAGATTCTGAGGAGAAAGTGGAATATTGACGCAGTTTGTAGGAGAAAGAAATGAGAGTAAATGTCTGAATTAAAGTAATTTATTTTGGAATTTTTCCCTTTTTTTCTGAACGTTTTACACATCTGTACCTAGTTTTCAAAACAATTACCAAGCTTCATATTTAGATCTGAACCATTATTGTTATCTTGTTACAGGCCCCTCTGCTCATTTTATGTCATTATTTAAGTATTTATTTAGTATTGTCTGATTTTTTCACATTTGCATTTATTTTTATATAAAAGTAAACTTTACTGAGGGAGATGCTGTTTATCTAAGTAATTTGATTTTAATTATAGTTGATCGTTGTTCTGCTCTTTTGCATGTTGCATTTTTTTTTTTAACTAAAGCAATTAAAGTGGTTAATTTGTTTACAGTAAATGCATTGTCTGCCGGTTTATTTTGTTAATTTTCAGGCCATTAGTTCACTCCGCCACTTAGTACTGTATCACTTGGAATATTATTGTGCAAATTAACACCAGGCCACTCTTGTGAGTTTACCACCTTTTAAGATAAAAAACAATAAAAGGGTAAAGACATGCCAGGCTGACATTGGTATTATGTACGCAACACAGCTACAACAACTGATAAAATTGATAATGGGTATGTCAGCTTTACAGTAGGTGTGTGAATGATTAAGCGTTAACAATTGTGTTGGCGGCGCCGAGGCGGTGGGGGGCCCCCAAATGAAATTCTGCTTCATGGCCGGCCCTGGACCAAGGCAATGGTTCTAGATCTGGAGCTGGTCCTGTTTCACCATCCTGGTGCAAGAAAGCCTGACTGTTTTCGAAGGGCCTTGCGAGGGAACACCCAGCGTTCCTTTCCGATATCCCACCGTCCATTTGAACTATCTAGCTACTTAAGCAATTCAATTGTAAGTTAAGGCCAACTAGCGTTCGAACCAAACAACACAAGTCGGAATAAGCGGAAGTGGAGTTAAAGGGGACCTGTTACGCTCCTTTTAACACAAGTTAATATCGGTCCCTGAGGTCCCCAAAACAAGTTTTTTTTGCTGAAAATACCAACCAGATTATGCATTCTAGCCATTCTTACATACCTCTACACCATCCTGTTCCAAAATCGGCTGATTATGCGGGAGGAGCCACCCTCCCAAACCCCCGAGCTCTGTGAGCAAATGGTGTTTGAGCAAGGGCTTCCGGGTTTCGTATCAGTCCACTAAAATATGTTTCTGAAGAAATTCGAGGCTGGAAATAATTAATCCAGTTGCTGAATCTGCACTCATATTACATCTACAAGGCCTCATTTAAAAGTTTGCCCCACTTTGGTTGCCGTGCTCCAAGCTTGTGGGGGACACGGACACCCCAACATGATGCACCGGGGAGTTGAAACAATCTTTTGTTTGATGTAAACATCGGAAAATAAAATATAATTAATTAATTAATTTTGACATGAGCCTTAAAGGGGACCAATTATGCTTTTCCTTATTTTCTGTCATATATATATATATATATATATATATATATATATATATATATATATATATATATATATATATATATATATATATATATATAACATTTGAATGTTCATATTATACGTGGCCAAAGTGTCAAATAATGAGGTAAACTAATGACAAAGTAATCGCTGTGAACAAAACGCTCATGCTTCTGACCGCTCGGATTTCAAAGGTTTTTTCTACTCTCTGCACGAGCTGATGTCAGCTCATGAGGCATTTCTTTATATGGTCATCTACTCCATCAGTTGAGCTTTGCAAAACGAAATGCAATACAAATTGTGTGTTTTTATTGTAGATGTATTTATTTCTTTTTATTTTCCGACATTTACATGAAACAAAAAAATCCTCACGTACAAGAGTGCAATGTCTCCCATAAGCTTGGAGCACGGCAACGAAGGTCGGAACAAACTTTTAAATGAGGCCTTGTAGATATAATATGAGTGAAAATTGGGCAACTGCATTGCTTATTTCTCACCCCAAATTTGTTCAGAAACTGATTTTTGTGGACTGATAAGGTGCAATAAGTGAAAGTTACGGAGTAAATGCAACGAAAGCTGGAAGCCATGCTCAAACCCCATTGGCTCACAGAACTTGGTCCTTGGGAGGTCCTCCCCCAACAAACAGCCCGTTTTGGAACAAGAGGGTTATAGAGGCATAATGGCTAGAATGCACAATCTGGTGGTATTTTCAGCAACAAATATCAAAGACATGCTTTGGGGTCTTCAGAGACCTATAATCAGTTGTGTAAAAAGGAGCATAATAGGTCCCTTTAAAACTCTGATGATGAACACAAAAAAGGTCTGCCATAGAAATATCTCCGATGGACTTTAAATGGGATGCTAAAGACGGTGAGAATCTTCTGAGAAGAGCCAGAGCAGGAACACAGAGACTTTTATATACTTTTTTTTTTTTTTAATTTTACTACCGAGAGATTAATGTTTTGTTTCCACGTCGAGGCCTGGACGCCCCGTCACAACATCCTGCGCGGCAGGAATGTCAACTATGACGGTTTTTCAAAACTTCGACCGTCGTGCTGTTACGAAAACAATCCGTTGGCCCCAGTCTCTGTGCGGCAGAATTGTCGCATGGTTACATTTTCACTATTTTTCTCCCCCAACTATTCTAGTTGCAAGTTTGTGTGATAATAACAAAAAGCTTCAAAACTTCTCATTCATTTGTTTGGTCTTGCACAATGGGTACTGAAGGAGTACAAATTATTCTCATGGCACCCCCGTGTAACAGAGTACCAGATTAGATTAAATACTTTATTGATCCCCGGAGGGTAATTACGGTGTAAGAGCAGCTCACATCAAAACAATAGACAATAATAATAATAATAATAATAATATAATATTATTATTATATAATAATAATATAATAATAATAATAATAATAATAATAATAATAATAATAATAATAATAAAATACAAAAAAAAAAGCTAAATGCAATAAACATAAATATGATCAAAAAATAGGAAATAAGGAAATATAAAATAAATTCAAAGAGTAACAAAAAAAAAATCAGAATTTTAAAATAAACCTCAAATTGAACAATAATCATCTACAAAATAAACCGACAACTGCTACACATGCTCAATACCGACGGGACTGTCTAAAGCGTAGGCCTTCCCGGTGATGCTGATCTTTGTAAAAATGATAAATATTACAAATAGGTGGATAGATAGATGGATAAAATATAATTAAACTGAAAAGCGGCGTAAGCAAGAAAAAGAAAAAAGAAAAAGAGGTGATTTGATATATATGCCTTTCAGATGCCGAATGGATGATGTCACCTAAGGGAACGGGGGGTAGGAGGAAATCAAAGGGAACGACGTGCAGCAAGTCGAGGCAGAGGCTCGCTCGGAGCCTGCCAGGACAGGGGCTCTGACATAAAATAATAAATCCCTGTTTTTTATGTCCCCCCAGAAACATTTGTCGTGCGACGTCCCCTCTGCCCTTTCCTTCCTTCGGAGCTACAAAAACTAACAGGAAGAAGCTATCTATTTTTGGGGGGTTTTGCAGGGCTTTGCAGGTTGAGAATTCGAACCACGCTTGCAGAATACCCTGTGTTGTATTCACAGCCTGCTGACAGCAAAGGTTCAAATTTCTTTAATTAAAATTAAATAAATACAATAACAAAAACGATGTAACAATAACGCACATTTTAGTATTTTTTAGAACTAATTGTGCATAATCTCCGGGTGCGTTCCAATGACATTTCACTGCATATATGTATGAACGTATGTGTATGTATGTGACAAAAAAACCTCTTGAATCTTGAATAATTAAAATAAAAAACATATAGCTCTTCTTCAAAGTGATACTTTTATCGGGGATTTGAAAATGTAACAAGATAATAGCAGGAAATAAATCCGCCTCCGACAAAGGGGGCGTCCGACTTCCCTACACTCAGTAAAAATTTACCTCAGATTACAATCAGAATTTGGGTTTATGTATATATATAGATATATAATTTAACAAATTATTAGATTAAAAAGCTACGTAAAAATAGCCAAATGTACACAAATAGCCGAGAAAATACAAAACAAAAAATATAGTAAAAATTTTAACCAAAAATATACAGAATGTACAAATGCGATTCTATGCACAGGGTAGTTTATTGGTATGGTACATTTTTATTGAAGTTTGTTATTTATTTTAATTGATGTTATTGTACATCTTTCATGGACAACTTCCGTTTTATACCGGATTTGTGTGATTATGACGTTCCGTTGTGTATTTTTGCTACGAAGAAAAAACAACAAGCCCTCAACCCCTTCCCTCATAAATAACTTTTCAAAAATGTATATCAGAAATTCAAAGTTGTTCCCTCGCCCTCTCCCTGTACGATTCCTTCCATCCCAATTTAATAAGGTATCTATCTGTCTGTCTATCTATCTATCTATCCGTCTATCTGTCTGTCCGTCTGTCTGTCTATCTATCTATATATCTATCCCTCCCGCCTCCCAGAGTTATGAATGGCACCTACCGGGGCCCGGCGATTAGGGGGAAATTTTGCCGAAGGGTCCTTTGTAGAGGCAGAAAAATGCCTGCCACTGCAAGGAATGTGGAAAATTCCTGGCAGGACAAGCAGCCTTTTGTTGAAAGGGGTTTTGTGTGTGTGTGTGTGTGTGTGTGTGTGTGTGTGGGGGGGGGGGGGGGGGTGCGGTAGCTCTGGAAGTAAAGAAAGGCGCAGACAAATTGGATCGGCTCCATTTGGGAGGCTCCACCGTTTGAAGTGAAATCAGTTCCCAGAGTTTCTAAAAAGCAAGATGGGGGCGGTGGAGATGGAGGTGGAGGTGGTGGGGGCGGGGGCGGTTAGTGCAATACTTCAGCATTTGGTTTCTTCCATTCAACTTTACAATCGCAAAGATGTTAGTGTATGTGTATGTATTTTCGGAGACTTTGTTCCTGCTGGCTTTCTTTGGAGAACATGCGCTTTTTTATTTTTTACAGTGGAATACGTCACTTTATTAAGAGAGCGGTAGGCTTTTGAGGCTCTCAGAAGGACTTGAGACTTATTCTAGGAATACAACATTTTAAGAAATCTTACCAAGGGCAATCATTTCTCACTCCATTATCAGATTTTGCTCAATACATTTTTTTTCATCTCAAAACTACAAAATCGAGACCAGAATCAAAATTTTCCGAGGACAATGACCAAACTCTGAAGTGTTTTTTCAATATTGTGTGTTGAAATGTACATTGTTGCATATCTTTCATGGGCAATTTCCATTTCATACTTGATTCGTGTGATTATGATGTTCTGTTGTGTATTTTTGCTTTGATCTTTTTTAAGTCCATATAGGTCTCTGAGGTCTCAAAACATGTTTTTGAAGTTTTTTACTGAAAATACCACTCAGAGTATGACTCTAAATCCATCCGTCTAATCTGTCTAAATGGGAGGGTCCTCCCTCCTAGAGCCAATGGGGTTTGAGCTTTACTCTGTGTTCTGTTGTTTTTAGTCGGTAAACGTTGACCAATTTCATCGTATCTGTCCACCAAAATCTGCTTCTGAACAAATTTGAGGCGAGAAATCAAATCAAAGTCTTCACTGATATTACAGTAGATCTAGAAGGCATAATTTAAAAGTCTGTTCTGACTTTCACCGTGGTGTCCGGAGCACAGAGCTTGTAGCGCCACGGGACACGGCGGGGCTTGGGGAGTTTTCGTTTCATTCAATTACAGAAACGTCGCGGAAATAAAATCAAATCATTACAATATATGGTTATGTTTGGAGAACACGGAGTGGATTGCACGCCGCAGCCGATAGTCGACCTACCGTGGACACACACACACACACACACACACACACACACACACCAAAAACTTACATTTCCAGCGTCTACAGTTCTGTTACGAACAGTTGGTATTAAATCCTCTTTCTTTTAAAAGATTTGTGCTGGTCTCCCAAAAACAGAGGACTTCCCATGATTAGCTCTGAGCTTCAATGCTAGTGGGTCCGGTCGCCCTCCAGCCAAGGGTGGAGTTACTCAGATGGGGGGCGGTTCTAATTCTACTGAAGTGACGTATATTACTGCAATGACTGATTAAGGCAGGAAAGCTGAACGACTCATTTCAGGACGTGTTTTCTGAAACAGTCAGCTCACAAAAAACTGGCTGGGTTGTCTTATTTCACAGTTTGTGTGTTAGTAGGCCCATCAGAGACCCAAATGTATGTGCACAAGCACTGAAAAAGTGAGTTTTGCATAATATGTCCATTTTAAGGAATCTTGCAAGGCAAAATAAGATAACATTTCTCACCCCGTTTTTTTTAACTCAATCTGCAGTGTAGATGTAGCCATGGAGCCATGCAATGGAGGGAAAAATGAATTTGTTGAAAGAAATGTGCAGACCAGTTCAACTAATGCACAGAAAAAAAAGGCACCGAGCCCCCCCCCTTGTATTAGACGGGGTGTTGCAGATGTTATGTATTAACCTGTCTTTGCCTGGAACAGCTCACTTCCTGCCTCATAATAGTAGCGGCAGAAATACTCCTAATGACATAAATGTCTGTATCTATTTTGGGAAGTTTGAAAAGAGCCACATTGTGAGAGCAAAAAAAAAAAAAGAAAAAAAAAGGGGAGGGGGGGAGAGGAAAACCGATCGGGGTCGGTTTCATCGCTTCCTTTTGCAAAAAAAAAAAAAAAAACAGACAAGTGTCTTTACGACGGGCAGTTACGTCCGTCGTTACCCTGTTATTCTGTCTGAAGAGGTGGGGAAAATCCCAGGTCCGGAAGGTACAAATCCTGTCTTTACTCCAGCCCGTGTACTGAGCCATTAGTTGGACCTCTGGGTTGATGCTAATTTGGCCAATCCACACGGTTGACATAAAAACTTCAGCCCCCTCCGCAATAAACTTAGAAGCATGTCAGCAATCCGAGAAGGTGAACAGAACTCTCTCCCTTCTCTCCGGTGGTGCAAATAAAAAGTGATTAAGGCATCGTCCACACACACACACACACACACACACACACACACACACACACACACACACACACACACACACACACACACACACACGGTCCTGTCCACACAAGAGCGCAAAAACAATTTTTAAAGCACTCCCATGAGCCTCCATGCCAGTAGGGGGCGCTCATATGAAATCACAACTACACGTGAAACAGCCGAAGAACAGAGGGATCTTCATAACGTTCAAACACGACACTCTACGGACCAAGAACGCGTAGGTTCTTTGAGAAGCTCTGCGCTACTTCCTCCACGTGAGTGCGCGTGAATTTTGAGTTCTGAAAAATCTCCTTCCCTGGAAGGCGTTCGTTTCCAACAGCTTCGTTGGCGGTGACCTAAAAGGCCGTTTTCCGTGCGGACGGGAGGGCCAAAGCACAGAGAACAGTCAGAAGTCAAACAAGGTGATTGTGATGCCGATGTCGCGATCCAAACATACGTGACGTCTTGCCGCAGCACCGCACCGGGCACATCTCGAATCCTTGAAGGGCGAGCGCGTTTTTTCCCCCCGGAACTGATTCATAGATGACGAATCAAGATGGCGACCTCAATATTTCCTCCTGAGTCGCGGCTATAAAAACCTTTCAAAACGCTTCGACACTACATTCCCATCACGATACCCCCCCATCAGACACACGTTTCCAAGGTGCTGGACGGCTCCCAATTGTGCTGCTCATCACCTCAGCCAGACTAGCCCCCCGCCCCCCCACACGCTTCCTACTCCCTGGCACCTGCCTCCAGTGCGTCTGTCCTGCGGCCAAGAGCAGCAGAAGTGCAGCCAAGAGCAGCAAAAGCGCATCTCTCTCGCTCTCTCTCTCTCTCTCTCTCTCTCTCTCTCGGATCTAACAGTAGCCTCCATTTAGAGTAGTGTGGGATGGGCTGAGGTTTTGGTTGCCCACCCCCCGGGCCGTGGAAGACGACATACAGGCGACAGGCGGCCGGTGCGAGCGAGCTCCCCCGCGGGTGTCTCACACACACCCTAGGATGCATTTTGGATGTGTGTGTGTGTGTGTGTGTGGGGGGGGGGGGCGCAAAGGGGGCAGCTGTGCAGTGGGGAGGGGCAGGGAAACCGCTCAAGGGCAGCTGAGCATTTTTGGCCTCCCAAAAAGAGTAGTGACAGCTCCTATATGTAACTGGGAAGGAGTAGATTTGTGTGGTGTGGTGATGTCAGATCATGCTCAAAATCCGCAAGAACAAAAACGGGGAACGCGTTGATGGGATGGCAGGTCGTCGCTCGCATGTGACTTGAGAGGGGGCGTGGGCACGGGTGCAGTAGGTAGAGCGGGTCATCTCGCAATTGGAGGGTTGCCGGCCCGGTGAAGTGTAACCACTTACATTTAACCCCCTAACTGCTCCCGATGAGCCTTGCATGGCCGCCTCCATCGCTGTATGGATACCGTGTAAGTCTCTTTGGACAAAGGGTCCAAAGTGTTGTAGTTTAGACATTTAACGTTTCAAATCGAGGCTGCATCCTTAACTGGAGACAAGGATTATACCCGTAGAACTTATTACAAAAGACATTTATAGTCCGGGTACAGCATGGTACTTGACGAAACTATGACTTCCACTTGACTGGACTTACAGGGTGACAATATTCGGTATTTTGAGTTGCTGGTCGACTAGAGCCGAGAGCGAGCCGGTACGGAAGTGGGCAACCCTCCCCCCTGCCCTCCCAGCAGCCAATACAAGTGTACAAAGTGTCCGTCCGTCGCCGTCATCCAGTTCCTGCTCAGCGATTCCTTCCCCCTTCTGCGGTCGCGCGCTCCCGACAGGATGCCTCCATTGTCTCTAGGCGCTGCGGTCATCGTTCAGGAGGAAGTCGGGAGGCTTGACTTTAAATGGGGAGGGGGGCACAAATAGCGAGGGGGGCAATAACTCTCTCTCTCTCTCTCTCTCTCTCTCTACGCCGCTCTCAAGCGCTGTGGTCCGGTTTGGACCGTTGCAGAGGAAAGCCCAACATGCAACCCGCCCCCACTACACACACACACACACACACACACCCAGTGGATGCCGGCCAGCTGGCACAGGAGACGGGCGGTGGGGGGGGGGGCACAACTGATTAATGTGAGCCGTTGGGAGGACAGAGAGACAACGGGGGGTGGGGTGGGTTGGGATTCTCGTCCGCTTGGCACGGCCCCCCGCCTGCCTGCGCTGCCACCTGCGCTTGGAGGGAGGATACAAATGGGTGGGCGACGGGAGAGGGGAGGCTTCTGGAAACCGCTATGGACATGCCGATGAGGGTCAGAAGTCCCTTGGAGAGGCCGAAATTGGGGAACGACGTTCTGGGGGTTTGCCCACCCTTGGCCATGGCCATCCCAGAATGCATACCGTGTTGCGGCTAGAATTCGCCGCCGCCTCGAAGTCCGACCACGCCTCGCGTTTTTGTCTCAAACTTTTTGTTGCCGACAACTTCCCGCCCTGTCCGCTGTCCCTGTTGTTTAATAGTAGACATTGGATAGCCCTGCAATATATTTACTAAATATGTTGATGCACGATGTACAATACATTTTAAATTGTAGTGCTAAATCATCACATACTGTATATATTGCACCTAGATTTTGAACCTGCAGTAATACAGTACACGTTCAAGGATTTGCGAACCAAGGTATTTACTTAATTGTTTTTGGGTGTCCATTCAGGCCCCTTCTCCTCATGTAAATGCTTGTGAATAATTATGTGTGTGTGTGTGTGTATGTGCAAACATAGGTGTGTGTGTGCGTGTGTGTGTGTGTGTGTGTGTGTGTGTGTGTGTGTGTGTGTGTGTGTGTGTGTGTGTGCGCGCGAGAGTCTGTATGTGTACCCTCCACCCACACAGCAACAAGAATGACCGGCGTGCATGCCGCCGCACGTTCGGCTCAAAGTGTGAGATCGAGTGAAGGTCACTTGCCGTTTTAAACTTGTAAATAAAAGCCTTGCCGGCGTGGCAGGGGCGCTGTGAACAAGTCGGGGCGCGTCTTTCCACCCCCTGCGCGCCACACCCTGGGAACGTCCCCTCCGGACCTTCGCTTTTTGTGTAAACCTCACCGCGTGAGGCGATAACAAAAGCCGACCCCCGTTTTCAGGGGCAAGGTAAAAACTGCTTCGGGCAGAGGTTGGCGCGAGAGAGAGAGAGAGAGAGAGAGAGAGAGAGAGAGAGAGAGCGAAAGTGAGAGCGAGAGAGACAGGGGAAAAAGCAAATCAACTCTCCCTGTTAAGTAAACAGTCCTCTCCCTGTCTGCCAGCCAAGGTCTCCGACTGCAAAAGGAAAAACGTTCTGGCTCTTATCGCTCTGAACGCCATCTGGGACAATGAACTCCTCCCCAGCACACACCTAACCACCTGAGTCTCGTCGAGGCTGTGGCCGAGAAATCCATTTGGATCTGGCCGGGCAGTTTTGTGAATGAAAGTTAATCTCCGAGAATGAACCCTGGGCAGGGGGTAAATGTTCTTTTGTGGCCTACGGTAAGTGCCAGACAGCCGACGTTGGCTCAATAAAAAATTTAAAATGTATTTAAAAAATTAAATAAAAAAATTTCGCCGCTTACTTATCACGCAGATACTGTAAGACGTGACCCTGCGGGGTTGGGGAGGACCTCCACTCTGCCGATTCCCAGTGCAACAGATATGAGTGAAGCAGGACTTTCTCTCCCTCCGGTGGTGGCCCACCTTTTCCTATTATCCATTTAGTGTGTGTGTATGCAGTGGTTGGGGGTTTGGGGGGGGCATAGAAAAACATTCCAGCAGCCCCCTGTAGCCGTAATGAGTTCCAGGAGGGCTAAGCGGAGGCTGAACAAGGGGAGCCCCCGCTTGTTTACCCCCGGACAGAGGCAGTCAGGCCCACAAGCCCGCCCTGTTGAGTGCCTCAGGAGGAAGACCCCTGGGCCACGGCGTTTACTCTTGCGACACACACACACACACACACACACACACACACACCCCACAGGCGTGGACTTCACCAAGCTAAACTTGGCCTCCCACAATGCTCCCAGACCAAGAACCGCATATATAGAGATTTTGATATTGATAAAGTCAGGTCTCTCGATATATTACAAAGAACGACCTAAACTGTCCAACACAGCCAAAGGTTGCCATCGTTACCCAAAGTGTAGCTGGGGGGGGGGGGGGTTCGCCATACTGCCATGCAAATTCCAATGGAGGAAGGTGGACTTTTTCAACCCGGGTCAGAAAAGCAACTTATTTACAGCCAGAGCGTATTGGTTACGGCTCATTAAAGTCAGCAGAGTCCTCGTTGCACGTTTTGCCATGTGAACTGCACAGCACCTGCGATTGTCATGTAGCTATTTTTCCTTGTTTCTTTTTTTTTATTACGTATGCCCCGTGGCAGCCTACCAGAGTGCGAGCCAGTTTAGCCGGCAGCCCCGTCTGTAGTGCTGCCAGGAGCCATTGATGTAAAGCCCCAGAGGCCACTGCGTGGGCGTGTGGGTGTCGGTGTGTAGGTGTCTGTACCTGGGATGAGAGGGACCACCTCTGTCAAGTAAATATGGCAATAAACCCCGCACTGTTTGTTATCAGTCAAGGACCAAGGGTTCAGCAGTCGCCCTGAGCTGATTCGTTGCCTCCCTGATAGCTCTCAGCTATCAACTCTCATGTCATATGTTACGATTTGAACAATAAAACCAGGGGGAATATCACAGGTTTTCAATGATCACGTTTTTTCCAAACACTTTTCAAACAGTTCAGCACCGATGGGGGGCTATTTTCCAGGTATTCCAATACTTCAATTTCAGAAGACAAGATTCAAGCACTCCAAGGACCGCAAGGACCTGCTAAGAACTATGTCACAGGACGAGCAAGAACGTGGTTTCTTCTGCGCGGTCGTCTGCACTGGCGGTGGCGGCAGGTTTGCGTCGAGATAAGAAACTAAAACATGAGCGTGAACCCTTTCTCTCGAGCACTCGAGTTCCTTCTGCTGGTCTGATCATTCTCAACGACCATGCGTAAAGAAGGTTTTTTGAAAAAGGTTTAATCTAATGCTGTGCGATATATTGTATTTCCACAAAACCGATGCAGGTCTTGGCCATGTTTTGTAGCCTTCCCTCTTATTGCAATACCTTCCAATGGAAAAAATAGAGATAGAGATTGTTTTATAGGGTCATTTCTCTTTGAAAATCAAAATAGCGTTGCTGTTTTCCCTGAAAATTGGGATCAGCATCACAACATATTTCATGTACATCACCCCGGCCCTAATATCATATCACATTGGGCGGGAGAAAGTTTCACATTCCTGAATCTTTTAACTCTCTCGCTGGTGGCACTCGGAACGCCCGGCGGCCATACTCCCCCCTCCCTCCATCACTCCCCTCGCACCATCAATCAGCGTTGCTCCTGAGCCGATAAACACTGGGCTTTGGGCTGTTTGAGGAATTATCCAAGTCTTCCCATGGAGTAAACATTTTCCTTGACTGATAGCGCAAACATTTCCCCAGTTCCGCCTCGGAACGCCACGTACAAATGCAGACATTTCAACAATACCATCGGCCAATCGGCGGTGCCGGAACGCGTTCAGACTGGGCAGTTAAGCTTCTAGATGTTTTGTATTTTGGTGAAGACACATCCACTGACCAAAATATCAGAACGTCCACCGCAAACATGATTGTCGTCGGCCGGCTGAGCCCGACCCTCGGAACAACCTGAGGAACAGGATTGAGATGTGACCAGCTTACCCATTTCCTGGGTCTCCCTCTGGGTCTTTTCTCCCCGGTGGCCTCGGATTTCTGTGGAGCAGGAAGGCGCATTCAATTAGGATTCACTTCTTTTGTTTGGCCGCCGTTGTTCTCGACAAGCCGTAATTTGATATTTACAAAAAGGACATTTGATATTTAAAATATTTATAAAAAAACAGCAGGTTGAAATTTATGTCAGATAACTACAAAGTGACAGTAAAGCAATAACAAAATGAGAATGTTCTTCGGCTTCCACCTAAATTTCCCCTCATGAGGCAAGAAAAGTTGCCTCTCGAGAGCCACAAAGGAGAACCCTACGCTATTCAAGGGGAAATGAATCGGCCGCTATCGACGGGGACACCCCGACAGATAAGCGCTTAATTGACAGTAATAGAGGCTGTGTGGCATCGGGCAGCTTTCAGCTTGACGTACGACCCCCTGTCGCCGCACGACAATCGCTCTTTGATATGAAGGACAAGCGTGAAAGACTTAGGATTTAGTCAGCGCCATTGTGATGCAGAACAGAGGAGCCGGGGCTGATTTTCTCATGTGTCCGTTTCGCTGAGAAGCGCCGAATAACTGTGTTTAATCACCTGGGCCGTTGAGGCGGAGGCGGTTATCCGTTTTGAAAGCCCTTAAAAGTTTGTTTTATAAGCGTTTACCTTCTTCAAACAGAGGCAGCGCCAACGGCCAGTGGTCGCTGGGGAAGGAACAGCTTCCCTTATCAGATCCTTAAGACGGTGAAATGATGTGACATTTGGAAGAGGTGGGAGAAACCCAGTGGAAGGAGCCTCAGTCCGGCATTCTGCCACGATTAACGATTAAGACAAGACGCATCTCAATAATTCATCGGATATTAGGTCGTGTCTAAGCTCCGCTGCCCCGAGTGGGCAGGGGTCCAGGTGAAACCCGAGACAAGTTGCCAGACTGCTATGAATTTTGCAAAGAGGCGGGTGGTGAAAAAAAGAACAAGTATGAAGAGATATTTTTAAGCGATAAAACAACACAAGGCCGGCTCCTGTGGAAGAGACCTGACGCTGGCCACAAGCCACAATGCCTCAGGTCACACACACACACACACACACACACACACACACACACACACACACACACACACACACACACACACACACACACACACACACACACACACACACACACACACACATCCACAGCATCATCAGAGTCTGAGAGAATGCAAAAACTCACACACCAAAAAGACATCCACTGAGCGAAGATTTGGCTGCCAAAGCAACAAGGCAGAGTCAGTTAGATATTGGGGCGAAAGAGCCTGGCCAGAGTGAGCGGAGCTCTCCCATTGTGCCGGTGCCGTGACGAGATACCAAACTGAGACCCTGTATCGACCACCGCAAGGTAGTTTGCCAGTGACTCAACACCCTAGGGAGATTTCCGCCTTTGTTACGCCCAGTGGCCTGTGTGTATTCTCTGTCCTTCTATTCGGCAGGAAAAAGGCTCCTCTGAGGTGGGTGACAAAGGTCACAGTGGTTGCATACTTGGACAATGTAGTCGTGTCCAGTGGCAAGTGGGCAACGCCAAATTGTGCCCGCATTTGCGTCAACTCCTCGAGAGGTCGCAAGATGCTGGCCTGGTTGAAAAATCTAGTGAAAAGAGAGGCTGGAAAAGAGCAAGTCACCTCTTTAAGTCATCGGGTGGGACAAGGAAAGGTGATAACAGAAAGGCAAAACCAGAAGCTTCCCACACCAAGCAGCCGTCGGGAGGTTATGAGATTGTTGTATGTTGCTTTTACTGGAGTGGAGGTTTGAACCTAAATTCTCTGCCGTGACTGAACCCTTGTCTAAATGATTGAAGAAAAGCTTCAAGTTTGCGTGGTCTGAACACGGGGAGCGTGTTTTCGGTGGATCAACAGCCATTTATCGTGATGTGAACCAGTGTTGTCGGCTCCACATTTTGATGCACCTTTTCAAACTAGTGGGAGTTGGAGCGGTGGAGCGGGAGCAGCTGAGGCAGTCAGGTTACCCCTGGGCCACACCATACTGTCAGCGTCACGTCAGCAACACCAAAGCGTTAGTTCCTTCCTGGTCCGTCTCCACTCCGTCCACATCGCGTTCGCATGAACAGCGTTCGAGACTTTAAACTTAAAACTTCTCAACTTTCAATGGGTAGGTGAATTAAGTGAATCTTTGCTTTCGTTTTCAACCTCTCAACTTTCCATTTTATTCGCCTTCGGAGTCTGTTTATGAACTTAGTTGGATTCGTTTGTGAGTTTAGCGTTTATTGTTTATATTTCACACATCAGCTTCTGGCTTAAATACAACACGTTTTATCGCTGGAGTGAGTAATAATCTTTAAATACATTGCAGCTATTAACAGGAGGAAGGCGG
Source organism: Zeus faber (assembly GCF_960531495.2). Classification (NCBI taxonomy): domain Eukaryota; kingdom Metazoa; phylum Chordata; class Actinopteri; order Zeiformes; family Zeidae; genus Zeus; species Zeus faber. The sequence continues at coordinate 20,498,670 of NC_137208.1, read as the reverse complement.
TGCCGGTTCTGCTCCGTGGCTCCAAAGGAGAAGGCAGGGATGGCAGCGGTGGGTTTGTCCCATTAACCAGAGGATGCAGGAGATTCCACCATCTATATATGTGTATTTATTGAGCTGTTTCTGTAATAAGTGCTTTCTGATTATTTTTGTTATCGGTTATTTGTGGTAAGATTATTAAATGAAGAAAAACATGCAATGGATATATTCTTCTACATTTGATACAACATATTAATAGCTTAATAATACCTTGTAAATAAATTGACAGCTCTCTCGACTACAAAAATCTATTGATTGACAAGTCAGTTTGACTAGAGCCTGCACGTAGTGACTCTAAGCAGCAAGGAGACCGCATAGTTTCCACTGTCCTCCGTGTTGCCGACAGGTACACTGTACGCCGGTGCTACCGGCTGGTGTGACCGTCCACATTGATTAGCATGGCAGCGTATCCGAAGCGTTGCCGTGCCGCTTCTTGGCGTGGCCCGGGGGTTAGAGAGACCAGTGACCTACTTCTCCAAGAAGCTCAGTCGACCTGGGAGAGCTCATTCAACCTTTCGAGAAGGAAGCTTAAGGTCTGGTGCTGACCTATCTGCCCAAAATCAAGACATCCAACCGGAGACTGTCTTACAGCCCTACGGTCTGGTTGTGCGGCGTGTGACAGGCAGAGAGAACATCCTGGCAGATACACTGTCCCGGACGCCAATGTGCATTGTATGAAGGGCATTCGGGGTCATAAGACAGACATAAGATGTCTTTACACGAGCTGAGAAGCACCGAATAACTTCTAATAAGTTTTGAAACTTATTAGAACAGCTGCAACGCCAACGGCTTCTGGACGCTGGGGGAAGAAGTAGCTTCCCTTAACAGATTCTGCGGTTGAAACGACGTGACATTTGCAAGAGGTGGGAGAAACGCACCCGGGAGAAGCTGCTTTGGCCAGAGGAAGGAGCCCCAGTCCCGCTCTCTGCCGCGATTAACAAGACAAGACGCATCTCAATAATTCATCAGATATTAGGTCGTGTCTAAGTTCCACGGCCCGAGTGGGCGGGGATCCAGGTGAAACCCGAGACAAGTTGCCAGACTGCTATGAATTTTGCAAAGGGGTGAGTATCAGGGATGTTTTTAAGAGATAAACACCGCAACGCCGCCCCCAATGGAAAAGACCTGACACTGGCCACAAGCCACAATGCCTCAGGTCACATCACACACACACACACACACACACACACACACACACACACACACACACACACACACACACACACACAACACAAACACACACCCACACACACACACACACCTCCATTTCCTTTTCTGTGATCCACAGCAGGGCTTCACCCGGTACATCCCAGATTCTCCGAAAAATACACACACACTCAAATACGCCAACAAGACACCTACCTAGGGAAGGTTTGGCTGCCAAACAGAAGGCTGCAAAACAGAAGGCAGAAACTCAGGGGGAAACTATGAAATATGAACTTTTAAATGCCGTAAGTATTGGACTTGGCCGGACTGAGTCCCCAATTAAATCACGAAGATGAGACTTGAGGAGGCGAGATCCTTTTCTGTTCTGCCCTAAATCCCAGATCAGGACAACCTTTCTTTCTAGAAGAAAAATGCGTCCTCACAGGCATTTTCGAAGCCTTTCAAGAGTCTTGCCTTGGTTGAGGTATGGACAGGCACATAGGGCCGACTTCCTGTTGCGATGTGAGCCGGATTAAAGTGGGCTGTACGTCGCTCTAACTCTGGTCCTTTACCAAATTTCAATCACTGAGTCGGCACTAATATGCCGTTTACGCGGCTGGATTTGTAACATTTTTTTGGCTTCAAGTGAATCTGACTGAGCCGACAGTCCCCCTTTACCCGCTGAATCATCAGGATGAGTTGATTAAGTTTTAGCTCAAGTGATTAAGCTGAATTTCAACAACCAAAATGTTATGAAAAGTACAATACAGCCATCAGAAATACACGCAAACAACAACTATTATGTCTGGGAATGCAACCACCAAACTTCCACTTTTTACCCAGGCAGAAGGCGAAAGGGATGGGGTGATACAGATAGCTGGAACTTGCAACAAAGTTCATTTTAGTTCACTTTGAAAGGGTCTTGATAATTGTGCGGGCATCACTTATTGGACCCGGCTCATTATTTGGATTCCGAACCAAACACAGAAATAAGAATGTTGGCATTAATACTTTATCTTTATCCCAATTCCAAACTGTATATATCACATATGTGGTGAATTTTTCTCCATTTAACTGTGCTAGCTCACATTTAAGGCCACAAGGGGGACGATGACACAGCGTGTCACCAGCCAAACAATCCAAGCAACCGTAACCCGAGTTCCCTGCATTTTTAATGGGGAGCGTTTGACGGTCTGAAAAGGAGCACCCTGTGCTGAATTAATCATCGAGCCGTTCGTCCGCCTCACCTGAACCCGGAGAAAAGAGAGCGCACGCGGGACTGCGAAGGGCGTGGACGCCCGGGGCTTTAAAATGGTCGAACCATGGTCAACAAAAGAGCAAGGAAGGGGAGGTAAGAAGAGGTAACCAGGGGTTGGCACGGTAGTGACAGTGGCTTAACTGCTAATGATTAATCACAGCTAGCCAGATGTGGCGGATTACCCCGTTTTAGGATGCCATTCAGAGTCTGACATGCAGTAACACAGAGCTGCACATTTTATGGATGCTAACCTCCAGAACCTCACGTAAGGCTAAGTAGACAGGGTTTTGCAAAAGGCAGGTCGGTCCTTTTTTGCAACCGCAACAATTTTACCTGCAATTGTATCAAGGCGATGGACGGGCAGCGGATCATTCTGTTGGCTTGGTTCGACCACGGTCGCAAATGAAGACAAGCCGGGGGCTGAGATGATGAAATCCAACCGGCGAGCTAACGACTTAGCATAGCTGCCTGGAGTTAGCCGTCACTTTCAACATTGATATACAACGTCATTTTAAACTACGGGCGGAGAGGGTCTTTAAGCGAGGCTTTCAGCTCAGCCGGGGACAAAAACGTTGGGTTAGTTAGCTCGTTTGAGAGTTCAGTTTTAATGTTTACCGTTTGCCCCGCACACCGTCGCGAAGGAAAGCTCTCGACTTCCTGTTGCAGCCTTTGGAAAAAGAAGAGTCCGACGATAACCCGGAGCAAAAGCTAAATCCCCGCTGTAAATCCAAGTAATGAAAAAAGGTCTAAATAATAATAAAAATAGCGAGGGTTTTTGGGGTTTTTTTGATCCAGAATATGCGAATGTGCACCTAGTTAGGTGGGGAGTGTGCGCACGTGTGCAATTTCTTTCACAGTGTTTTTAGCGCCTGGAACGGCGGGGCCCCCATCGATTTATAAGGATATCTTGGGAGTTCTCACCCTGACTATATTATTAAAGCATTTGTGAGCGCAGGAAGAGCCTCGCAGCGTTGGGGGAGGGGGGTACGGAGTAATCCCGTTAGGCATGACGTCCCCCCCCGTGTGTACTTTTTGGGGGAGTTTTAAAGAAGCCGTCCGAGGCGCGCGGCGGAACTGTTCTTTATTAACGCCCCAGCCGCCGCCGCCGCCGCCGCCGCCGCCGCCCTGCCCCGCCCCGCCACCCCGTGTTTGATACGGGGGTGGGAGGGCGCGGAGCCAACTGGCGGAGGGGGGGCGCGTGCGGAAGGTGCCCGCGGCGCCGCGGCCCCGCTCCTTTCATCTCCCAGGATTGATATCCCCTGTGTTTATCATAACAATGCCAGATGAAATGAGGCTGGATTACGGGGCGAGCAGAGTGGTTCACCTTTTCGGAGAAGCGCCGGGATTTGTTTACAGTGCCGCCCCGCTCAACCGCCATCCCCGCCACCGCCATCACTACTACTACCATCACCACTACTCCTACTACCACCACGACGGTTGCCGACTGGGGGGGCGGGGCACTTCTGCTGCTGCTGTCATCGGGGCCCCGTAACCGCCCTTTAATCCATCTAATAAATGGAACGCGTGAGAGATCGGGGAACTCTGCCTCTCCCCCAGACTTACGTTGCGGTCCAAAAATATTAAATATTCCACCGGGGGGAAGTTGCGGGGAAATTCCAATCCCCCCCCGCCCCCGCCCCACCCCTTCACATCTCTCTCTCTCTCTCACTCTCTCTCGCTCTATCTATTTCTACCTCCCTCGTACGGGCGCGTTGGAGCGTAGCGTTCGACGGCGCAATTAAACGCTCGACACAACGCCAACCTGTACGACCAAACCGCGGTCGCCCCGCCGGGGATTGATAAAGTCGTCCGTCTATCTATCAAGACCACCGTTTTGCACCAGGGCCAGGGGTCGAGTCAGCCAATCCGCCATTCCAGATTATTTTCCGGATTTTATCCCTTTTCGACTTCGTCCTGTTATTGCGCCACAGGGGCGGCTCCCTGTTCACGCACCTGACAGACCGGGGTTAAAGTCGAAGGCAGGGCATCTCTATTAGTAATCGGACGTTGGGATGTTTGTTCCTCGCGAGGCTATTTACGGCTCGCCCCGCGATCTGTGCGTTCTAGCCATGAATACCATGATAATAACACTTGAAAAAAAAGAGAAAATGATTTATCAATGGAAAATCATCTCATTTTTCATTGTTTTTCATCATTGTTATTGTCTAACCCAGCGGTTAGGCCTGCGTCCTCGTCACGGAATCAAGACGTCGTCACGTCGCAGTCCACCCTTGCGTGCTCGGCAAAGGGAAGGTGTGACCTCAAAATGTGCGGCGTGTTAGAAGGTTGTATCAGTCCAGGTCAGTCCTGCTTCTTACCTTCTGCGCTGCTTTGGAAGGGCCCTTGTTCTTGCTTCCCTTGGGGCGACCCCTCGGCCGTTTGGGGACAGGCTCACCGGTGGGCTCCTGTCGTGGGGTGGGTGGGGGCGGGTGTTTTTTGGTGGTGGCAGTGGGTGAGGGAGGAAGGGAGGGAGGGGAAGTGAACATGAACGTGAGCATAAGGACAGGAAACAAAGCTATGACCCGCTGCGCCGGGCCCGATCCCGCCAGTCCTGCCACCCCGCGCACGCGCACACGCACACGCACGCACACACACACACACACACACACACACACACACACACACACACACACTCTGTAAACCCCCATACCCCCAACCAACCAATTTTTTTTTCTCTCATTCAGAGAAGCCTGGGTCTTTTTTTTTCCAACAATGTGCTCATTTACTGGTGGTCTCCCCATTTGGTGCCTGCTTTATGAGTCAAGACGAAAGAAAAAAAGGGGGACAAAGGTTGTGTGTGTGTGTGTGTGTGTGTGTGTGTGTGTGTGTGTGTGTGTGTGTGTGTGGGTGTGTGCGTGCGTGTGTGTGTGTGGGTGTGTGCATGTTAGTGTGTGATGGTCATGCACATGTGCAGCTCCACACTGGATTTCCAAGAATCTTGCCCCCAAAGGTTTACTCATAAAATTAAAATCATTAAAAATAATAATAATAATAATAATAATAATAATAATAATAATTATGGTAATAATACATTTAAAGTGGTTTACCCAGATCTACTCATTTCTAAAGTCTAAAAACAGCCTTGTTATTTTTGTCTTCCCAAATTGTAATTTTCAGTGGGGTTTTTTTTTCTTTTATGTGTCCATCCATTTATGTGCCAACTAAATTAAGTATTTACTGTTCTTCCACCCCAGCGTCACTTTTACAGACAAAGACGGAGGGGCCATCCCACGGCCCGATCGCCCTCCTGGCGTGAGTAAAGAAAAACGATCAAAAACCAGCAACTCCGACTTAACTATCGGACCAAAGGCGTTGACCAGCGCCACGCAAGGTGGCATCTTCATCGTCGTCACTCTTCAACTTGGAACATGTCACTCGCAGCCAGCAGGGCTAAATCCTTAGGTTCGGTCTGTGCAATGGAACGGCGCATTCCACAGCCATTGCATTGCGCCGCAAACGCACAGAGGGACTTGGCAGAACAATGCAAATGACTCGAAGTTGTAGGTTTCCACCTCCGTCTCGAAGTTGCTTTAAAACTGCACAGCGACGATTCCAATCGAACAACTGCACAACCCGCAACGCGGGATGTTTTAATGGTGAGAACATGCAAAAACGCATATAGAAGAGCGGGCGTGTTGTGCAGCCTCCGTAAAATGTAAAGCAAAGTAAGTATAAATCAAAAAAAAACAAAAAAAAAAACATGCAATAATCGACCGGCTTATTGGAGACTTTCTTTCAGTGCGAGACTTTGTTTAAAGGACCTCGACATTGCGCAAGCTTCGCCACAGCACCTCCAAAACCAAGCAGATCTCACAACCCCCGCAAAAAAACCCACTAATAATAATAATAATATAATTATAATAATAATAATAATAATAATAATAATAATAATAATAAAAACACAAAAAAACAACAAGACGAGGAGATCTCGCGCTTTTTTTTTTTTTGCAGATGTGTGTTAAAAAATTAAAAAAAAAAATTAAAATACAGAGAGAAGAAAGTAGAAAAGAAAAGAAAAAAGTTAATCCCTGCGCCGGAGTTGCCATTCACACTGCGCCCAAAAACCCGCGTTCAACCTTTTCTTTGTTTTGCGTGATCATTTTAAAAGGAGTGAAGCGAAACCTCGACGGACAACACTGACTTTCTGGGGCTTCCTCGGTCTCCCGGGTCTCCTCTTCTGGGGCTGCGTGGTGTCGGTAGCCGCCGCCGCCGGCTCCTGGGAGCCCGAAGTTTCCGCGGCCTCTCCCCCGGGCGCACTCATGGTCACTGCTTGCACCTTGTGCGGCGCTGCGGCGCATAGAGAGCTGCGGAGCGGCGGGCCGGAGAGGGGGGAGCGGGTGCGAGGGGGTGCGACGGGGGGGGGGGGGGGGCTCCGGTTTCACTGGGAGATCCATCCCAAAAGAAGAATTTATTCAAATAAAAAATAAATCAATTAGAGATAAAAAAAAAAAAAAACGAAGACAAAAAAAACATAAGTAAAATAAGATATGATTATAATTAAAAAAGAAAACATTACTTTTTTTTGAGGGGGGGGGGGGGGGCTCGTTTCACTGAAAGACCACCCCAAAAAACAACATAAAAAACGTAATGACGACCGAAGATTTAAAATAATAATAATAGTAATGATAATAATAATAATTATTATTATTATCTTTATTAAGGATTTAATTCTGGGGGTTCACTGGGAAACCCGTCCCAAAAGAAAAATAATGTTTGATCAGGATTTTGATTCCGTCACCCCCCCCCCAAAAAAAACAGTTAAACACGTTTTTGAAGAGGATTTTTTTTTTTTTTTAAACAGCACGTTTCTAGGCCCACTGTCAATTCCAGTCCTGTTGAGAGAAATGTGTGTGTGTGTGTGTGTGTGTGTGTGTGTGTGTGTGTGCGCGTGTTTGTGCGTGTGTGTGTGCGCATGTTTGTGCGCGTGTGTGTGTGTGTGTGTCTGTGTGTGTGCGTGTGTGCGTGTGTGTGTGTGTGTGTGTGTGTGTGTGTGTGTGTGTGTGTGTGTCTGTGTGTGTGTGTGTGTGAAAAAGGAAAAAAAAAAAACATTTATTTCTTTGACGCAAACGAGCTGCGGAGCATTAACTAATCACGCGTGTTTTTTGGTTTTTGTTTTTTTTAACCTGTGCTGTCAGCATGATGGCCATACAACACAGAGTATTTGTTCCATTGCATCTAGGACAGAGTTAGTCTGCAAGTGGAGTTCAACTTCTCAACCTGCAACGCAACTCTTCAGTAATTCTTAAATCATCGAGAACTGCTGCAATAACTCTGTCCTGTGGACGACCCGGGGGATGACAACAGCGCGGCTTTTTTTTTTGTCTTTTTTTCCACGCGGGACCGTGAAAAGAGGCAGCGTGGAAATGCTGCATCTTTTCACGCCCCCCCCCCCCCCCGCGCTTGAAACCGGCCCTGTTCGGAATGAGGACGGGGTGGGTGGATCGCACCGGAGGGTGTGGGGGGGTGGGTTTGGGGGCTGGATTGTGGCCAGAGAAAACATAAGAAATTCTGCGGCGCTAAGAGGGGAGAGACCACAGTGAGACAAACTCCCGTGTCCAGCGCTATTCATGTTACTGGCCCCGGTCCATGCGTGGGGAGTGGGGGGCGAGGGACATATTCCATACATACAGGCACGATGGAATTCAAGGGAAGGACCGTCAATGCAAACACAGATTTTTATTCGTGCGTTTCGTATGATACGCTTTTTTTTTCCCCAACAGTTTAATCGATTAATAATCAAACGATCAACGAACTAAACCTGCAGTTTTGTTTTTCTGTTGCGTCTGCATCTCGGGGAGCCTGCGGGGGTGTATTTAAAAGGCGGATTTTCCCCGCATTCGGCGATGTCGTGTCGCGTCGTCGCCACCGGGCCTCACGTTGTGTACTCGCCGCAGTTGGTTTTCCTCGACCGACAGGCCCCGCGTGTTTGTTTGCGGGCGTGTTTTTGTGAGTCCGCACCGGAGCCCCCGAAAAACGCTGTGGCGCTGCTCGCGGATCGACCTCCAGTCCAGCAGCCCCCCACCCCCCCTTGCCTCTTTGAAGCGCTCGGCCTATAGACGCGGAGGAGAGATCAATTGCACAAGAACAACAGCGACAAAGAATAAAGTGCTTTACGTTGCAGGCCCTTTCCCACGATCCGGCCACGCAGGCCCGCACGGCGCAGCGCACACCAACACCACACCACCCCGACACACTGGGTTCCCCCTCACTCCCCTCCCTTATTGTGGCCGGGGGAGTGGAGAGGGGTCCACGGGCGCACGACTTGATTTGTGGGGTTTTAAAAAAAATAAAATAAAAAAAATAAATAACATCTTAACATTTTGAAATTATGAAATACCTTTGGGTCAACTTTGGGAACTTTTTGTTTTTTTTACATTGTCTATTTTTTTTTTTTTTTTTTACAGCATGTTTCCCTTTTTTTTTTTTTTTTTTTTTTAACAAACCCTCGTAAATTCTCACGGACGTCCTTAAGATGTTCTAAGCCTTGATTTATTCCCCCAAAAAAATATTATCAAAAAAGATTAAAATTGATTGATGGGTCAACAAAAGAAGCCCTCTTCATTCCCATGGCGACTATTTGATTTATTATAAAACCAGATATTATAAAATACATATATATTTTTTAAACGGGCTGGGAGCTCTTTTTTATTTGTTATCTTAATCATGATTTTAATAATTGTAATTATTACAATTAGTAAAATCATTATTATTATATTTATCATAATTAATACAATTGATTCACAGATTAAAAAAAAAAAATAGGATTCCCCATCGTTTCCACAAGATGACCTTAAGATGTGTATACGCTCTGATTAATAACTTATGTTTTGAAAACAAAAGATTCAAAATAGCTTTTCAGGAAAAACAGCCCCCATAATATCCACACCACACCTTCAAGACGTTCACGATGATTATTCAAGATTTCAAGATTCAAGATTCAAGATTCAAGATTTTTTATTCGTCACATACATAGACATACTTTCATACATATATGCAGTGGAATGTAATGCAACGCACCCGGTGATAGCACACACACATATGTCCTAGGAAAAAAAAAATAAAAGTAGAAAATTCCTTTCTAACTGACTAACTAATAGACCGACTAACTATTTTAAAAAAAATTGATTTTTTTATTTTATTTTTTTTAATAATTTATAGATGAAAGAAAATCACGTCTAGAAAAAAAAAAAAAATCATAGCTTCATAGATCGATTTCCTCGGACGACCTTAAGACGTTTCACGCCGCGCCGTTCAAGAGAACGCTACGTTCGTCGTTAGGGTTTTCAGTTCATTCATAAAAAAAAAAAAAAAAAAAAAACCCCAAAAAAAACGGAACACAGCCCTCTCTCTCCCCCTCTGCCGCAGACCCCCAAAGAAGGTGCACTAGAAAGGAATTTGGCTTTTTTATCCCCCCCCCCCCCCTCCCCTGCAACCCGGACCACGCCCCCCCAGACACAGCGGCGTCGGGAGCGAGAGCCTATGGAATGAGCACAATCAATGGCCACGGCCGCCAATTATCGGGAGGATCGATTACCTGCGACGACGCGCGACGTTGTGTCTTGGAGGTGGCGGCTCGTGAGAAGCGGGGCGGCGTCGTTTACGTTTGTCATTTCTTTTGGCTGGGCGCTCATCATGTCACCATGCGACACCAGAGACAATAAACACGTATCATACTACTTTCATACAACAATCTTGGTTGGAACTCGGACCCCAGTCCCCCCCCCCCCCCCCATTTCTCTTTAGAATAAAAAAGAAAGAAAGACAGAATGAAAGACATTGCTTTGGGCAACAAAAAAGAAGAAGAAGAAGAAGAAGAAGAAGAAGAAGAAGAAGAAGAAGAAAAAAGGAGGAATCATCCACCGCAGACTAAAAGATTTGACCACAGACCCCTCGCCGCCCAGTGTGGATTTTAACCGTTTCACCCCCAGGAGTGTGGCCCCTCCCGGGGCCCTTGTCAAAGGAACAGCACATATGCGATGCATTTATGGCGCAGGGCGGTGAGAGGCTCACTGCCAAACACTTCAGACTGGTTAAGAATTTCTATTTCTATCCACTCTCACATTTCATTATTTTCCTATAGATTTTTTTCTGGGAGGGGAGGGGGTCAATACACCACTGTGGCTTCCCAGAAAGCCAATTGGATACAGTTCACGTCCTCGCTGCTGCCTCCACCTTCTCTACGGATCATTGTTTCCTGCCTAAAATTGTATTTTATTTTTACCCGTAAACGTACAACACACAATGACATACTTTGTAATGTTTTGTCAAGTTATATATTTCTCTTCGTGATGTTTTTTTTGCCATGGTCCGTAGCCCGCTTTACACCGAACACGACAAACGGCAAGAGCGATGGACGTCTGACCGAGGCTCTGGGATGCGGCCAGTTTTCCAACTGAGGCGACAAGTTTACGTAGGTCAGGTTTTTACATTGGAGCCGGCTTAAAAACGAAGTAAATAAGTCACGTATTTAAAACTAATGGCGTCATTAACCCTAAGAGTTGGATGTCATCACAATCGCTATCAATACATCCCTTTTTATAGAAGTGAATTGTGTGTATTTTCAATATTCTTTCGCACTTTGCAAACACTACGTGAAGGACATTTTAAACTCTAATTCATGGAACGTGATAAATGTCCAGCTGAGCAAACTACTTGTTGAACTGGAAAAAAACGAGTTGCCCCGTTCTCCCTGACATATTTTGGGATGCGAAACCCAGACACGGTTCACCCGACGGCCACTAGGGGGATGATCTGTCAGATCAACAACTAAAACGTCACAAACTTGCATAGCTGGGCTCATCATAATGCCCTATTCATAAAAATGATCAGCCAACAGACAATGCATCTTCACGTTACCCACTTTTGTTTATTACAAAAAAGTATATAAAATATATATAATATAATATAAATAATACAATATTATAAAATATAATAGTAGTAAATAATCGTAGCCCATCCCGAAAAGATCAAATATTGCACCAAACTAGTGAACTAGTGTATCAATACTGACGTCAAAAGTAAAAGTGTCTTTCTTCCGTTACACCTTTGTGAGGCGGGATGATGAAAAGAGCAATCCAAATCTGAAAGAGGAAAATTAATCCAAGTGAGATAATGAACTGATGAAATATAGACACAGGGAGGTTTAACGGATACATCCAGATGTCCGGCTCACCGGGGGGTCATGTGCAGGGGGTTGGGGGGGGGGGGGACGCTTGCAGATAAAGGAAAGGATCATTACTGCCCCGATGTTTCTGTGTTCACAGAGACTCGAGGTGTGTGTAGAATAACCCACACACACAAAATAGAATAGAATGACTTTATTTAAGTCTGTGTGTGTGTGTGTGTGTGTGTGTGTGTGTGTGTGTGTGTGTGTGTGTGTGTGTGTGTGTGTGTGTGCGTGTGTGTGTGGTGAAGGATCAAGCTCTCTCATTGCCAATCAAAATCAAGGACCGAAACAGCCACACCACCATGAAGAACCGTGCAGACCCTGCATCCAATAATACACCAGGTATGGGGGGGCTGCAGGTCGGGGCAGTGGCGTCTCATCAGGTTCCAAATAGAAACGCGGAGGCTCCAGGTGACCCCTCGTACAGTAAAACGTGACCTTGTGGACCTTGCCGGGGTTCACCATGTTGACTCCAGGGAACGCCCGCCCCCGCCCATCCCGCTGTCGTCACAAAAAATGTGACCTCATCGCGTCGGAGAAACGGGACACGACTATAAAACAACGCAAACGTGAATAATTGCGTCGTTATTACTTATCTACATGTAGTTCTCACTTTCAGTCCGAAACTTGAGTTCATTGAGATAAACACGGAGCTACTATCCCGACCGCAACCTATGAATTTGCGCAGCCTTGCCATTTTGATCTTGCAACATAAGCGTTGATTGTGATGACGATTTTAACGTTGAATGACACACAACCTTTCCGAATTGGGAGTAACGGCAGAATGGCTGGGCGTATCAAAGCTCTGTGGGGGTGTAGAAAAGGGGATGGGGGCAACAGGTGAGGACTGGTCTCATTCCCAGGAACCCGGTGATCCCCCCCCCACCCTCAACGCCCACCCTCCGCGCACTACTCTGTTTGTCCACAAGCAGGGCGTGTGCGCACTGTGCTCGGCGACCGACGGGCAGACTGTGTGGTCTGGGGTTAGACTTGTGTAACTCGGCCTGCATTAGCCGAAGGTGATCCGATAGCACTGGAACACGGGGCCATCAATCTCCCCCCGCGCAGCAGTGTGTGGGCTGGCTGTGTGTGTGTGTGTGCGTGTGTGTGTGTGTGTGTGTGTGTGTGTGTGTGAGGTCAGCCTACAACATGTGGTACAGTCGGGAAATCCCTCGATAATTACAAACTTTCATTGATGTATATACATAAGAGTCGGAATAAGAATCTATTTTTTCGGCCGATTGAAATTTCTTATATACAAGGAAATTGTTGTGGTCAGGATTGGTACGTTTATGTACGGATAATTATAATAATAAAAAATATGAATACATACATATACATATACATTTACATATATATATATATATATATATATATATATATATATATATATATATATATATATATATATATATATATATATATATATATATATATATACAGTTAAAAAACAGAAATAGAGAAATATAAAAATATATTGAATATATTGCTGTTCAACAATTACCATGAAAAAAATTGCCAGATATACAAAAATTGCCAAATATAAAACAAAAAGAGTCAAATATACAAAATAATTTGCCAAGGAAAAAAAGATTGCAAAATATACAAAGAAACTAGCTTAATAATAAGAAAAATAAAATGGCCATATATACAAAAATAGCCCAATAAAATGAACAGAAATAGCCAAATACAAAAATATACAAAATAAATGCAAAGTAATTCTATGCACAGGATAAATTTAGTTTAAAGGCCATAAATGTGGCTAAGCGTAGGAATACATATCCCAAACTGCATAGCGATTCTACAACAGGAACAGTTAAAAGTGGAGCTTGTTTCGTTGATTTGTTCCCCTTTAGTGAACAATATCCAGTTTACTAAATTAATGAAAAGGAAATATACTGTATATATATATATATATATATATATATATATATATGTATATTCTTCTTGTCATGTCCAATTAGGACCAATTATCTACTCCCGATCTGATCGTTTAGTCGCTTCAGTTGGCGACAGAGGGCTGGCACCGAGAGAAATACACGGTGACCTTTGAACCCCAGGCTCAACACATTGTGACCCCCGAGCGAGATCAAGGTGCGGGACGCATCATCTCTCTCCCCAAAGTGAATGAACAATCAAATTTGTTTCCCTAATTGTTTTTTCGTTCATTTTTTTAAGGTTTTTCTTTTCTGATTTCGTGTTTTACACTAGCCGTTGGCAAGTTATTCAGGGAACCGACAAAAAACAAAAAAACCTTGTACCTTAGAGTTCATGCTGTTTGGTTACAACGCAAAGGAATCCGATCCGCCACACCCAGAGAGGTCAAGGGTCACGTTTCAACACGGAAGTCTTTCCCACGGGGTCCTCCGGTACATGCACTCGTGGCACCCTGAAGAACTTTTTCTGTTGGGAATAAAGTGGGAGAGGAATTCCCTCCGGCTCTGTTTCAGTCATAATATAACACATTTTATTTATTTTAAACACATTTTTTATTTATTATTATTTCATTCTTCTTCTTTTCATTGTTGTTGTTGTTCTTCTTCTTGTAATTATTATTATTATAATAATTATATTATTATTATTATTATTATTATTATTATTATTATGATTATTATTATTATATGTTTCAACATTGAATACATGTTTAATATACTGTATATATATATAACTGAGTAGGCTGGGTGGAAGCTGCCAGGGAAAAGGCTCCATCTGCTGGCCCTACTTAATGGCCCCAAACATCCACACACACACACACACACACACACACACACACACACACACACACACACACACACACACACACACACACACACACACACACACACACACACACACACACACACACACACACACACCAAACACACACACACACACACACACCAAACACACACACACACACACACACCAAACACACACACACACACACACACACACACACACACACACACACACACACACACATACACACACATACACACACATACACACACATACACACGCCCACACACGCACACACACGCCAGAAAACTGATGGACAAACAAACCCAGTATATTTGTAATGGAGTAGAAGTACCCTTACTCGGCAAGTATCGTTCCTAAGTAAAATCAGTTAAACAGAAACGAATAACCCCAGTATGAGTGAAGAGTGCCATACTCAAAAACTAGTATTGCTGTACTGGTATTAGTTACTTTTAAAACTTGCAGTTACTTTAAGCTACTTTTTAAACACCCGTAAGCGTTAAACTCAAAATATCAAAATATTAATCAGCAGTACTATTAAACTATTACAGAAATCCAGAATGTCTGTGTGTTTGGGAATCTTACATTGGCCTCGCTTCTACTTAGAATGTCTTCTCCTTAACGAAAAAATTAATTCCAAAAGTGCCAAAACCTCATATTGACAACAAAATGTTTCAGGATATACTACCCAATATACGACTCATTATAACCCCATTCAAGGAACATTTCAAGAAAGGTTTTGTGAATGAGACCCATTCTCTCTGCCAGGCCTGGTCGGCCAAGCAGTAAAAATTCCATTTGGAAGTCTAACGTCTCACGTACAAGGGTTTTTATAGTCTGAATTACAGACAGGGGGCCAAAAACAACTAATTGCAGTCATTATGACAAATTAAATAATGATTTAAATCATTTTAAAGCGTCATAAAAGAGCCTAATGTGATCAGCTATGCAGCGACGGGCACTTATATTCTTTACATGCACTTTCAATGTTCTTCAGATTTAAAACCTTTGTGTTTCCACGTGTTTGGGAACGTGGTATGGACTTTGCAGCTACTGAGAATTTTTTTTTTGAGAATGTTAGCAGCTCACAAGACCAGACTCCTGCATTTTTTAAAAGGGGATTCATGGATATCTAAAGTTCCTTTGTGCATGTGAACATTTGTATTTTCATAATTCAAGTTCAAGTTCAAGTTCAAGAGATTATTTGTCACATACATATACATACGGTCATACATATATGCAGTGAAATGTCATGACACCCGGTGACTACGCACAATAAGCTCTATAAGCTTGAAAAATACTAAAAAATACCAAAATGTGCGTAATCGACACAAGGTGCTCACGCAGGCAGCCGCAAGGGGAGGCGCCACAATCGCGATAATTGGGTGCACCAATGATTTGTAAACAAAAGAACGGCGTCAAACAAAATGGTTTCAATTTCCCCACGTGGCTAGGGCTGGCGACCATAGAGATCATCTCAAGAGACACTGGTTTACTGTCTGTTTACTGGTTTACTGTCAATGTATCTAGTTTCGATGCGTAATGTCGGGGGAAATGCGCCACTAGGTGTTCAGGTGTTCACACTGCAGGAATTTTTTCACAGTTCTAAGAACTTTTTGGAGAAACCGTCCTTTTCTTTGTGTGTCCGCACTGCAGGAACTACGAACGATTGGAGTTCTAAGAACGTCGTTTTGAGGGCTTCTTGTAGCTCCTACTAGACAAGAAGTACCTTCAGTGATGTAAGTCCACCGTCCCCCTCACCCTGGCGGATGCCCCGGTCGGGTCGCATCGCGAGTAAATACAACACAGAACTTGTGCTGAAACCCCACTTGGCTGAGTTCCAGTGCAGTGTGAATACAACCAGAAGAAAAAAGCCCTTGAAGGTATCTAGTTCTCGGAACTCGGAACTATCTAGTTCCCCAGAACCTTTTGGTGTGAAAACGCCTATTGAGTCGTGAGAAACGCAACTTCAACCGCTGATGGAAAATATGATCTATCTTATTCAGTGGCGTTTTTAGGGGTGGGCGTTTGGGGCTTCAGCCCCAAATGTGTTATGAATAGCCCCCCGATCTAAAGTAGCCTCGCAGGGCCGGCTCCGCACCCCCATCGCTCCCTATCTGATTGTAACGACTGTGCCCATGGTGCACCAGCGATGGGGCGCCCGTGATCGGTGGGTCAAAATAGTGTGTTTTATTGTTTTAGTGAGTTATTTTAATTTACTCCGTTTCACTATGGAATGAAACCAGCACCGTGCACAAAGGGGATACGTTCACCCCCGACCCCCATCGACAGTATGCCAGTTATTGGCAGAATGGCTTGTGCTAAGCCCCTGATGTTTTTGCATCCTAGCAACGCCCCAGATCTTATCATCTACAGTATCCCTGAAGTCTGAAGTCCAGGTTTAGGAAAACCCTGAAAACCTGAAAACCCTTGCTTATCACCCGGGCAGTAAAACTTCTTTTTGTGAGCTCCTCTGTCCTTCAACAGGGCTTTTTCGACACAAAAGATTCTGTTCTGCTGAGAGTATACTGACACCGTGCGTTTCTCTGGAGGCGGCAGGAAACCAGAGCGCCAAACCCCACACTCAATGGCGAACAGGACATTTGACCGTCCACGATATTCCCTTTAGTGTGAGTTTAACCGGGATGATATTTGCTCTGAGAAGTAGGACACAGGAACCACTTTTTCTTCCCTAAAATAAGCACTTTAATCAAAAAAAAAAAAAGGTTGCTCGTTCGTAATTTCTTTCCTTCATTCTCTGTTTCTCTTTCCATATTGACCGCTGCGCAAACAGAGAACAGCTGGTAGTTACTCCCTCTCCTCCAAACGTTCATTCGATCGTTCGCTCATTCGATTGTTCGCCCATTCGATCGTTCCTTCGTCGGTTCGTTTTGTTTGTTTGTTCGTTCCGTTGATTCGTTCTTCCTTTCTTTCCATGCTGACCACCGTGCAAACCAAGAACAGCTGGTATAGTCCCTCTCTCTCTCTCTCTCTCTCTCCCTCTCTCTCTCTCTCTCCCTCTCTCTCTCTCAGTCACTTTCGGCACGTCTTTATTTCCTCTCTCTCTCTCTCTCTCTCACTCACTCTCTCTCTCTCCCTCGCTCTCTCATCTGCCCCTTGTGCTCGTTTCTGGTTTGTTTTGCTCCACATCCCAGAAACCCTCTGGAGGAAACTTTTAGGAAGCACCTCCCTGCTTCGGGGGTTCCGTGTTTCTCTTTGGAAGGGAAAAGGGGCCCCAGAGCCCATCACAAGGTTTTTTTTGCTTATATTCTGAAGGCCTCTTATATGTGTGTGTGCGTGTGTGTGTGCGTGCGGGTGTGGTTGCGCGCATGCGCATGCGTTGGCGAGCAAATCGACAGCAGCAGCTGCCCTCACGGTACACTTGGCCGTACGCGTTGGGCTTCAAAGCCCGACAGCCGAGGTGTCTTTCATTCCGCGGCATCCCGGGCCCGTCTCCGCAAACCGGATGTTTAAACGTGCACTAATCCGCGTTAAGCGCGTCCAGGTCGCTGGTACGACTCCTACCACCCGGCCCCAGCGAAATTACAGGTCCCCTCCCCCCATTAAGAACACACACCTACGCTTTTATTTTGGAAAACGGGCGCACGCATCCATCATTTAGGGGAAACAAACCTGTCAGGACAGTTGGGCTATGTATGCATTTCTGTATTTGTATTTACGTACGTATGTAAGTGAGGCTTTTCCAAACATATTTGGAAGGGAAGTTTCCGGACAAATACAACTCGGCTGAAAGGAAACCCGTTGTCGGGGAGGGAACCAGATTTCTTTTGCTACAGCCGCACAGCGACGCAGTTTCCCCCCGCTGTCTCCTACGACACTTTTTGGCAAAGCCAGCCGCGCGCACACAGAGAGTTTGTGAAGCGACCGCCGGGTACAAAATGGCTGTTCTTGTTTTGGCAGGGCGCGCGGCTGCGGCGTGCAATAAACCACAGGTTTGTGAGTTTTTCCTCGAAGGCGAGCGAGTTTTTTTTCCAAGAGAGGAAATATTTCCCGGGGCCCGAGACGTTGCTATCGTGCTCTCGCACACGAGTGCCCCCCCCCGTGCGCCACCCCCTGTCTCTCTCTCTCTCTCTCTCTCTCTCTTTCCTTTTTTATCCGTCTCAACACACACTCACGTGCAGCAAAACATGCACCCGAACACAAACAGCGATACACAATCTCTCACAGTTGGTCCTATAGCAGAACCCCCCCCCACACCCACCCACCCCCTACACACACACACACACACACACACACACACACACACAGAACCCCCGTTGAGGGACCCATGGAGTAGAAGCCCGCACTGTTCTTCAATTAACTCGCGCTCATTGACGAGACGAGCGCATGGAACCTGCCGGAAAAAGCCCCGCCTCCCAGACAGGAAGCCAGCAGACGAGACTGAACGGCTCACTGCACATTCCTGACCACCCCCCCCCCCCCCAAAAAAAAAAAAAACGTCCCCTCCACAGAACGTCCACAGAAGCCTGTCTCCGTGAGACCCCCAAAACCCCCACTACCCCATACACCTCCGCTCAACTGGCCATTCCTTGAGGAAAACGAAACGGGAAACAGAGATGCGACCGAGGGAGCCGAAAAATGGGGAGGTTTGCTCCGGCTTTGCTCGCACTGTGAGGGAATATTGTGTGCGGTTTTTATTTCAGCGATTGGGTTTTGGTCCACAATAGGGTATTCTGAAGTTCTCCGGCGACGTAGGCGGCCATGCAAGACTCATCGGGAGCAGTTAGGTGTGAAGTGACGCCACCAGGAGGAGCAGCTGTTAGAACCTGCCAATGTTTCCATTACTAGACGGGCCGCTCGACCTGCTGAGCCCCTGACCCTCGACAAGCCGTTGCCCAAGTCGACCCCTCTTCAGTAGGAAAGCAAGGTGCTTTTTCATGAAATGATTGTAGTAATAGTAATGAGTACTTGCACACAGTGTTGAGAGCTGTACTGGATAGTCCACCACTGGCAGGAAATATGACAACAGACATGCAGAGAGCAAAATATGCAACAGGCAGCAACACAGGGACAGCCATCGGCAACCAATGGAAGCAGCTGAAAGGCCACCGCCAGCGCCCAAAGTTGGGCTGTTCGGCTTCAGAGGTGAGTCCCCAGCTATTGTCCCTTTTTCAATGGCAGCTTTAAAAGCATCAGCTCTCTATTTGCTGCAGACAATTAGGGGGCGCTACAACCATTAGCGGCCCTGGGCAAACATCCCCCGCCGCTGAACCGTGCTGACAGGCTGACAGACAATAAGTGATGGAGATGGAGACACCTGCTTTTTAGCCAACCCCCTTCCCACCTGCTGCTAAAGGGAGCTTCATCTTATCTCACGGCCTTTTGGGGGGAGGGGGTAAAAAAGGCCGAAACCTGTTTCGCCATCTGACCGGCACTCACCGCAGAAAATCGGTAACCTTTTTGGGCAGAGTTGTTTGCACAGCTGACCACATTTAAAGATTCGCGTGGCGGGTTTTTTTTTTTTGTTTTTTTTTGTGGTAACAGATTAACTTTTAATCACTGTTTAGAATTGGAATTGGCTTTACCGAACCCAAACAACCAAAACCGAAAAACATCGGCGTCTGCTATACCATTTCTGAGAATCCTTGCATAGCTCTCGTGGATGGAAAAAGTTTGACTTAAGCAATGTGACCCGAACCATATTCCCATAAAAAGCGGTCTTGATCGCCATATTTCTTCATGCAAGGCAGATGGAAAACCTATTGACATCGAAATCTTCTAACACAACCGTACCTGTGGCGGACTGGGGGGCGTGGTGGAGCCGGCTCCGGGAGGCGGGGCGGTCAGCGCGGTAGGCTGACGCGAGCTGACTGGCCGATCGCAGCAGCTGGGAACTTTTCTTTCACGTGTCTTGTCTCGCAGTGGGGAGTCCACGGCAGGGATCGTGCGCGGGCGCTCTGGGGCCGAAACGTATCGTACCAGAGAACCTCGATCGGGGAAACGACGTCTGATCGCATCTTTAAGTTGTCCCTTTATATGTACTTTCCCGTTCAAGTGCGGGAAAGTACATATAAAGGACAACTTAAAGATGCGATCAGACGAAGTAAATAAAGTAAAAGTAAAAGGCTGAGCCACGAACAGTGATTAATGGGTGTTGATTCAGTCGGCGAACATCCAGGCCACTATCAATCACAATAGCGGCGAGCCAAACTTAAGGCTTCAAATCGTCATTGTCTTTCGATCTATGGTCTTAACACAGCTCTCATGGACGGGTGGTAAAGCTGTCCTCGGAGGGCATTTGCCATGGGCTACATTAGTTGCCCCACTTGACTGTTAAAAATGAACGTCTCTTACACTCTACTACATCTTTCAGTGAAAATATGGTCCGTGTGGCTACAGCTAATGCAACACAAAGCCGTAACAGGGCCTGGGCTGGGAAAAACAACAATCTATCCCTTAAAACTTTACCGATCTGAAACTGACGATGGAAACCCATTGAAAACAGCTTACTTATCAGCTTAGCCGAGGCAGTAATCTTTCGTCCTTCGCTCCATCCTTTTTCCACTTGCTGAACGTAATGGTGTGAGGTGAAAGTGGAGGGCGGCGTGGACGGGGGCTTCAAAGACATGAGATGCATTCTTATCTTCCCTAGTTCTTCTCGCTTTAGTGCAGGGAAACTATCCCTGTTCCCCCGGCGCTCCTCCCCCCCCCGTGCGGGCTGCGGAGGCCGACGGACCACAAGAAAAGCCCTGGTGGTCTCGGAGAAAAGCCCCCCGCAACCGCGACGCACGGAGCGGTGCGGTATCATTTCAGTTTTACCCACGGCCCTCCTCTGGTCCCTGGGATTGCCGAGGACACTGTGCGGATGTGAATGATTTATTGCCAGAGGGGGAATATCCTCTGTTGAGGAATGTTGGAGCAGGTGGAAAAACAGTGATGCCTCTCTCTCTCCCTCTATATATCTCTATATCTCCCTCTCAATTCTTTTCCAAGAAACATTTGGAGCGTGCGCTAATGTTCTGTGTATCCAATGTCGCCAGCATCTGTTCATTTCACTGAATCCTCAGTCCACAGTTTATGGATCTGCCCCTGGATCACGCGACAAAACGTACACACAATAAAAGCACACATACGCACACACGCACGCACGCACACGCACACACACACATACACACTTTTTTTTTCATTTTTTATACGAGGCCAGAATATCCCCAAAAATGACAAATTAGAATTTTCTAAATATTAGAGAAAAAAATTTAAGAATTGCACACGTCTCCACAAGCGACTTTTAAAGGAAAGCAGAAGACTGGCTCCGATGCTCTTCACTCTGAAATAAGAAATTGAACAAGATACCTTTCCCTATTTTCCTCAAAGTTTCTCGTGCCATTGGGAAATTATTTTACAATATATTCATTTTTTTTATGTTTTTACTTTGAAATCAAAAAATTCTCTTCATCAAAATTTTTATGTCACATGCTCATATGTCATTTCCATACATATCGATCCAAAATTACATAAAATCCGTTACCTAGGTAGAAGGCAAAACCACTGCATTAGCTGCAACTGTAGAATATTAATTTTAAGCTGATTTTTAGGTATGAATGACACATATCTCAGTTTACGTAATAACTCCATTTTTATGTGTACCTGAACCTAACTGGCGGTACACATAAAAATGACTCAAGTAGTAACTTGAGTACATAGTAATAATCCATAATTTATACCCCATATACTTATACCAATCTAACCTATCTTGTCCATAGAATTGCATTTTGTATTTTTATATATTTGGCTATTTATGTATTTTTGGCTAGTTGTGATTAAATGGCTATTTTTATTTCATTTATAATTAAATGTAATTATTTTATTTTTCAGACAGTAAGGCTTTAAAAATGCTTTTTTATTATTAATAACAACAAAAACAATAACAACAACAACAATAATAATAATAATAATAATAATAATAATAATAATAATAATAAATATAGCTGCGGGCAGCAATACACAGGGTCCAGTTTAGTTGTTCCGTGAAACACAGCACAAGTTAGAAAAAGAAGCCATCTGCATAAGGCTGTAATGCAGGGTTTGTCGTTGCTATAACTCATCATGATACTCTACTCTCAGAGGCTGATATGACGTCTCAGTGTGGGTCATCCAGACTGTGAAAATGGTCTGTAGGGCGCTGTAACGGTCATCCACTGTGCTCTCCCCTCGCTGTGGGCCGGCTGCCGTCAAGGGAGATGAGACTTGGTCGGGTGGCACTGAGGAATTCCCGTCATGGTCGTGGGTTGCTCAGAGTCCGCCATGTTCACTGCGAGGTCGAGGCGGAGGGACGCTGGAAAACAATTGTGTATAAATAATGACATTTGACTTCAAATGAGGTTGTTTTGCTCATGTTTTTTCACATGAGCCTTTCTCAGGCTCATGTGTTCGACCAATCACCATGCACTTACGTCACTGAATGTTCCTCTTGTGCCGTTTAGTTTAAATGTTCCTCAAGAACGGTGTTTTAACAATTATGATCTTTCCTGGATCGTCCAGGCGTCCAGGCGTCCAGCATAGTGTGGAAGGAGAGGAGAGAGGGAAGTGAGCGCTGGGTGCGAGTGCAAGGAGAGAAAGAGTGACTGAAGAGAAGTCAAAATAAAAAGCGACACAGCCATCCCAGGTTGTTATTTTCCGACTGGACACCTCAACCCCCGGGTAGTTGTAGATAAAATAAATAAAATTAAGGCGGCTTCGGCTTTACACGGAGGTTCCATCTGCGTCTCCTTCGTTGTGTCCGTCTGGTGGACCCCGCCACACGTCAGAGTATTATCAACTTACGTTAAAAAAGATTTTAATCGCTATTGTTTCCGATGTTCCTCCTCTCTTTACGACAACATCAACGCGTCTGGGACGCTTCACCACGCAGCCGGTGGAAAACCACGCTGCGCTCATACGCTGCTCCAACGCGTCCGGTGGCCTTCTGCCCTTTTAAGAGTTCCCTTAAAGGCAGCACTACTTCAGAGTTTAACGAATTCCATGAACGCAACATTAGTTCCTGTTTTGGAGAGCTTTCAACCACAGCGCCGCGTGTCCCACGTATTGACGTGGTGATGACTTTCTGTGGATTATTTATAGTTTTCCGTGTCCCAAGTTTTCGGATGGGTTACGATTCTTTGAGTCCCAAAAAGGGTTGACGTCTTTCTGTGATTATTGATCATTTTCCAGGTCCTAGTTTACCGATGCCTTCCGAGTACATGAAACACGCATGAACACGCATGATGGACTCCCACGGTTTGTATGTTACGACTTCCTCGAATCCCGCAGAATGAGGAGGGACACAACGCACAGAACGCCTTTATTTACAAAAAGAGCAAAAGAGGCGATCAATCAAAAAGCCCCGCTGACGTCAAGCAGGTAAGACGATAAACAGACACCGACACACGCGCAGGTTGTAACCACGACGGAGCAACGGAATCCACACCACGCAGCTCACGCGATGCAGATGGACGTTCAGAGTCACAACATGCACATTTATAACAAATTTATAACAAATTGACATCATCGGATGAAGGTGATGTCACAAAGCGTCTTGCTCCACAAACTCGTCTTGCTCCACCACCCGACCGGACGTTTTAGAACCTTGGTGTGTGGGCGATGCACAAAC
This sequence comes from Zeus faber, assembly GCF_960531495.2. NCBI lineage: Eukaryota > Metazoa > Chordata > Actinopteri > Zeiformes > Zeidae > Zeus > Zeus faber. Next base: position 20,474,715 of record NC_137208.1, on the reverse strand, counting down.
GTTCGGCGACTTCCGGTCAAATTGAATCGTTTATTCGCTAATTCCTGCTCCGAATGTGGATCGATTTGGATTCAACTTGAATCAAGATGTCTGTGATGTCACAGTTCTAACGAGACCTCAACCGTGTTCGTGTGTCCAGTGGTTGTCGTGTTCCACACACTTTAAGGCTGAAAAATGCCAAAGGAGAATAATGATAATAAAAATCCAGTACAAAACAATAACAGTAGGGTTAATTATTAGTAGCGGAATTATTATTAATTAAATGCACCAAATTCCTCGCATTTGTAAATGTACTTAGCAGAATAAACTCATTCAGATTCAGATTCTGATCTTTAAATAAAAACACGCTGTTTGTCCTTCTGATTCTAAATCACAGCTCAGATCGGTTGAATTTGACAGATTTACTGATTTCTCGTCCAACTTCCAACACATTCCTCAAAGTAAAATAAAACACTGTGGCAGTTTTGCCCACCACACGCCACCCATGTGGCCTTTACAGGGACCTCCGGCACAAAGACACAAACGACAAGGTTAGACCAACCAATGAGCAACAGGTAGGCAGCCAATCTGATCCTTGGCCCCCAATTACCTAGACCCAGGACAGGTGTGGCTGCTCAAACCACACCATCCCCACACCACCAACACTTCACCACAGTTTCATTGCAAATGGCCTTGGAGATATGACGTATGAGAGATGACCCATTAGAATATTTCTTTGCGAGCACTTTTAACTTCCAGACAAAACTATCGGATCTGCCGATCTCTGAGACCTAGGGCTCTACAACCGGGTCTATTGAAAAAACAAAAACAACATCACTACTGACAACCTTTTGAACCAGGGACCCTTTTAAGAACTGTACTTCTTCAAAGCACCTCCCCCCCCCCACCACCTCCTGATAACTGAACTCTCTGGTGAGTCACCGCTATTGAAATAGCCTGGGCCTAGAGCCTTCCATTTCTATAAATAACCCCCCGAGTAGGATGCTCATATCCACCCCCACCCACCCACCCCTCCTCCGCCTTCCGGGGGGTGGAGGGTGGGGGGGTGATCTAGTTCTTTCCTCCAGATGTGGATCCTGGCTCAGGGCGCAGCTACAAAGGCTCAAATTGGCCTCTGTCAGTTTGGTTTTTTTCTTTTTTTTTTTTACAATGCCGGTCTTTAAACCAGTCCTCATTCAAAAACAAACAAAAAAAAAAACAACAACCCTGAAACAACTAATTGTCATTCAATCGCATACATTCGCAGAGAGCTCCACATCAGTGGACGAACGTGCCCCTCCTGACTCATAATTGATGCCAGAGACACTTCTTCCGTTCAGGCACTCACCCACCCACGGGCCTGGACCCGCAAATCCCGACCAATCCCGACGCAGGGAGTAATTAATCAGGAGGGGCGCAATGAGCTAACGCGTTCCATACACGCTGTACGCCGGGGCAAATCGCCTCTCGCCCCCTTTCTACCCCTTTTCGAGAATCTGTTTCCACTCAGTCCCTTGCGCCACCCTGCCTGTCCCAAACCCCCTCCCCAGTTGATAGAGGACCCCAACCACCACCACCCACCGCCACCACTGTGTCCTCTGTTCTGCATCACCACATTGTTAGTTGTAAATAGGTTGGTCGCAATGCATTGTGGGATACGCTAGCTAGCACTGGGTCCAGTGTTCGCATACTACGATATTTCAAAAAAATGTGGTGCGACATCCTGGTTTTCCCCATACTATTTGATATACACCATGATTTTGGACATGCTAAATACGGTTACGCGCTAAATTTGCGTGTTAGTAATAGTGTTTGATTTTGGATGCGGTAAATTCGAGATCTGCTTCTTGCAGCAACTACGACCAAAACGAAGTAGGGTCTGCCGAAAGCCTGAAAGTGTAAAGGCCCGGACACACCGAGTGGGCCGCCAGCCTTTTTTAGACTGTCGTTATGCGTCTGTGGCCGACCATCAGTCGTAGTTTATGCGGTGTATCCCACAGCGTCGGCTCTAGTCGGCCTTAGTCAGAGGCTTTTCGGCCGACTGAGCATGTCGAATTGGCGGCGGAGGCCATCGGTGAGAGAGAGCTCTCTGATTGGCTGTTCAGCCGCATGGAACCACTGCACGAGAAGGCAAACACCAGTGCCAGGTGTAACTTTTCATGAGACGTATTCTCCGTTAGTGTAAACAAACATTTTTAAATGGTGAGCGAGAGTGGCGTGAAAACGGTAGTTTAAAGACTTTATCAGGGGCAGACAACTGCCGCCACCTGGTATGGAGAGTCATTTCCTCTCGCGCAGGTGCAGTACCCACGTGCATGTCATCCATCAGCTGCGTGTTCAAGTGCGACTTGTTGGAGCGAAAGCACGTTGATGGGAGGAGATGCAGTCAGCCTCGGTCGCGGCTGGTTCTTCGACTGGAATATGGAAGGAGTTGGAAGATAAGTCACGGACACCGCACGGCTCGTCGCCAGATTTAACATACATATATATATATATATATACACACATATATATATACACATATATATATATACACACACATATATATATACACACATATATATATACACGTATATATATATATACACATATATATATATATACATATATACATATATATATATACATATATACATATATATATATACATATATACATATATACATATATATATATATATATATATATATATATATATATATATATATATATATATATCGTTTTTTTTCTAGAGAGTCTAGAGAGAGGAAAAATGAGCGGGTAGTACGGCTACTTCTCCCCCTCCACACACACACACACACACACACAGACACACACACACCTACACTCAGATACAAGGTCCAACACCAAAGTTAACCCTAACCCTAATCCCTAAGAGAAGATAAGCGCCCGTCGTAAATAAAGTGATTGAGATATATGAAAATAAGCTCCCAGCAGCGGTGGCGGTTCATGTGCGAGCGGTGTAACCCATGTTCTAACCACAACGCTGGATGCCCCGAGCCCCGAGTCCCGTCGGTGGGAAGGAGAGGAGGAGGGCGGGCGGTGATCGTCCCGATAGACCCCGTCTATCAGAGCGAGATTAAAGTCAGTGCTTTCTTGTTTTTTTGGGGGGGGTTTGGTTCCCATTTGGAGCTAATCAGGGGAGCCCTGTCCTCTGGGTGGGTGTTGGTGTGTGTGTGTGTGTGTGTGTGTGTGTGTGTGTGGGGTGAGCCGATCCCTCCTCTAAGTGTACACCACCGTGCCCCCCCCCCCCCCCTTCATGTGGTTCCTGTCAAAAATTGCATCATTTGGACGGCGGCCCGCAGACATCCTCCACCAGCCCCCACCTCCTCCCCTTTGTCCCCCGTCTACTCCTTCGAAAGAAAATACTTGGCGAAGATTTTGAAAAAAAAAAAAAAAAAAAAAAAAAGAAAGAAAAGAAAGAAAGACCAAAAAATGAGATCACCCGCCTTCCATTCCTAAAGAGGAGTCAAATCGCATCCATCAACCCTCCCCGGCTCAGATGTACTACGCGAGGGCCCGAGCGGAGCCCCTGGCATGAGCGCACGTCTCTTCCTCGCCGCCTTGCTCCGCTCGCTCTCCCTCTCTCCCAGTCCTCGGGTCCGAACGGCTCCCTAATCTGATAGCCAGGGAGCGGCCGCGTCGAAAAGACATTCCTCAAATTCAAACTAAACCAAACGTCCCCGCCTCCCCCCGGCCACGCGTCCCCGCCGCTCCTCTTCGACCCCTCGAGCGTAAGCGCGTGAGGGTGTCGAGGTGCCCTCGCCCACTCCCTGACGTCTTCGATGTCCATCGTCGAGAGGGAGCGACGCTGCCGCCCCTTCCCCGTCGAGCGCGACACCCAACTCGGGGCTCCCAAACCCCGACGCCGCGGGTACGTCCCCGTCTGACAGCGTGTCGTATGCGACGCTGTAGCGGCTTCAAAGACCGAAACCAGCGGATTTGTGCACATTTTGGGGGAGGTTTGGCTCCGTTTAGCGGCAGCGCTCTTCGGAGCCTCACGTTTGCGTCGGGAATGGCGGGGGTCCGCGGTTAAATGCGCGTCCTGCCGACACCCATCTGCTTTTGGCCATCTGCCGGCCGGGTGGTTTGTCGTCCCGTGTTTAAGTGGTCTCCGGGATAACGCGCAGCGTGAAACCTCTGGCGGTTTTGCTCTGGATGTTCACAGCGGAAGCCAAGCCAATCCTCTGCCGCTCTAGTTGGAAACAGCGGTGAGTGGTCTCTGTACTGATACTGATACTGACGGCGAGCATTCAATCAATTCTTTTGGAGACAACAGCCTGGCCAACATGGCCGCCGCCGAATTGGCCAGGCTGGTCTGGGGTTGGTTTGATATTTTCCTATTTTTTTTCCTAAGCCATAAAAGGCTTCCTCAACGTAGACGGCACTTGCTGCCATGCTCATGCGCTTTGAGACTCACGTTGCTTCTTTCAACACCTTGTCCAAAGTGGGCACTTAACGTCAAATAAACAAAAAATTCCCAGATCAACATTTCCCGGAGATCGGAGAAAGACGGAGGTCCGGCAACTGGGGGCGAACTGGTCGCCCCTCTTCCCGATTTGTCTTTTCACTTGAAAACTTGTTTTGTCGGCGAGCGCGCTGGCGCCTTCAACACGCCAGACATTGTGTTTGATTTCAAAATAAATACATTCCGATTCATGAATACATATTTCTTGGGTCCGGCGTTCTCCAAAGGAACCAGGTTTGCACGCCTCCACGCGAATCGGATCCCATTTGGAAGCTGAAAGGTTTCCTCCGGGCCAATGCCCTCTTTCCCATGTTTTGTTTGACCTCGGAACACAAAGGCGACACGTGGTGCAAAGCGAGCGCTTGAGAAACTCCAGCTGCACCCAATTCCTTCTCTGTCTCTCTCGCTCTCTCTCTCTCTCGCTCGCTCTCTCCCATCTCTGTACCCGCAGTCTAAACACCTGACTTGTAAATATTGGCCGTTTTGGTTCTGCTCGTCTTCATTTTCCCACACTCGGCCACGGGGCTGCGGTGCTCAAACCTGTCTTGGAGAAAAGGAAATTCTCAACCTGGACTTTTATATTTACTTGTATACGTCAGTACCTGTCAATTTGTAAGAAAAATAGATAAATGAAAATAAACTATATATTTATATATATATTTATATATATATATATATATATATATATATATGTAAAATTAGCCTTTTTTTTTTTAAGAATTTTACAATTGCATTGCATGTTGTAGAGCCATGGTCCACACCTACAACACAGACCCAGATGTTAAAACCCTTTATAGCGTAGCTCACGTGGAATTTTGTCATTTCAAGTTAATGAGCTCGTAAAAAAAAAAATTATAAAAAATTTTGCAAGTAACGATCCTTACAAATCGTGTCTCATTTTATACGCCTTTGTCAACCAAAAACCACGTTTCATGATCCCGACCGAAACCCGACGGCAAATACCCATCGGAGCCCCCGCGAGGCAAACTTACGTCGGCGTTCTCGGACTCGGGCACAAAATGATGCGTCGGCCGAGGGGGTTTCAGACTCTTGTTCGTCTTGCTTCCGAGGTGCCGTGACATACGGGCGGTGCATGGGAACGTACAATACAGCGGCTCGCAATCGATGCAAAACCTTGGCATAAAAACCCCGACGCCTACAGGCTCTCTCACCGCTAGACTATACATACATTCGGGGCCCCGATATCTCTGTGTGTATACAGTGCCATGTGCTCCTGTAAAAGGTTACATCTGTGTATTCCACTGGAAGGACTCGGGCTTTGAACCGGCCCGCCATCTTATCCAAACACCGCCATGACATCGCGGCTTCTAAACATAGCTTCTTTTATGGCGAGCGTAGACTCTTGTCCTTTGCGTCGCCGAGCCCAGCCGGAGAGGAGCGCCCACAGCCAGCCCCCAAAATCGTTGGGATTTCAAACTGCTGACGGATCATTACCGTACGCCTTTCTGAAGGACGCTCGTTTTTTTATTTCATTTTTTTCCCCCCTGATTCATTTCCGGGCTTTTGATCTTTGGTGCGCTTTTGCGGCAGAACCGAGGACGGCGGCGTCGGCCGTCGGTTTCCGAAGAGGCCGCTTTCGGCCTAGAATTGGGGTTTGGGTTAGTTGGCGTCTTGGCGGGAAGCTGTAATAGAGTTTTCTCAATTTGGGTCTTTGTGTGCTGGGAGCGGGAGGAAGGAAGGAACAAGAGACCCGTCGATCAAGGCGACGCCGCCTCCAGATATAAACATCTTTTTACCTTAATATCTTCTGAATGGAACTATATTTCTCCAAAATCACGACCAAAAGACCCAGTCGAAGAAGAAAACTACGATTTTGAGACCCTAAAGTCTTGCGGAAGAAAATGTATTGACCTTGTATTTCCAGAAAGAAGGTCCTTTTTTTTTCTGTTGCTATGCAGTCGGAAAACATGCAGTTGGCACTTTTCTGAAGCAGCATCGCCAACGCCATTAGCTGAACTGCAGTTACACTTTCATATCCGAAACCCGAAGCGCCTATTACTCCGAACGCCATTTGAGTCAATGCTCATTAAATAAAATCTATTATAGAAAAAAAGAAAATCAGAAATAAATATGCCTAATAATTTAATAATAAATAAATGGGGCAATATATAAATAAATGTAATATAAATATATAAATGAGTAAATATAGTTCAATAAATACATATATTTTTCATTTTTAAAAGGGACGACAATTTTTATTCAGAGTTAGGGATTTTATGTTTTATGTGATGTTTCATAATTCCACATTTATTTATTCCAAGGCGCTTTAAATTTCATAATGCCATACTTCCATGCCGCATGGTTATCTCTGAAGAGGAAGGAGAGCCGGGGGGAAAGAGGGGGAGCCGGCGCTGCCGTCGGCGCTCTCCTACGCAACAGCGGCAGCAGCGGCTGCTCGGAGCTGGTCCCCAGCTCCTTCCACCTCCTCGGTTGGAGCCAGGGGCCGTTAGGGAGCGAGCCGGTCATGGCGGAGGGCACCGCTCGGCTCCGCTTGACCAGCAGCGCCCTGGCTCCACCACGTCTGACCGCTGTTCCAGCAGAGTGCGAGGGGCTCTACAGCTTGGAGGAAGAGGCCGTTCTTTCTCTCCGGACAGTGAGAGCGACACCTGGGTCCGGGGTGCAAAGTCCGTTCTCCCGGCAGCGTGAGTCGTAGGCCCACTTTTGTCGGGACCCGGTGTTACTCGCCCGGCCTACCTCCACAACCTCCGTGGAAGGCTGCAGGAGGTGCACGGGTTCGCCAGGCGAGCATTTACGGACACCAACTCCCGGACAGAAGTGGGCCTACGAACACGGGAGAACGGACTTTGCACCCGGGACCCAGGAGTGGGGTCTACCGCTAGGCGAGAAAGAAGTGCCTCCCCCAAGCTGTCGAGCCAGCGGGCTGGCCCTTGCCCTGTGCTGGGAACAGCTGTCGGACGTGGTGTGCCGCACGGGGGTGCGGGAGCTATCGGGAGCTGGGGACCAGCTCCGAGCAACCACTCCTACCGCCGTTGCGTAGGAGAGCGCCAAACGCAGCGCCGGCTCTGAACCTGTGAGAGAACCACGCCCCGTTCATTTGCATGTAACATATAACGGAAATGTGGCATTATGAAATAAAAAGTCCCCTTAAATAAAAAAACGTGGAGTAATAAAAGAATGAATGAAAGTAGTCTTTTGAAAAATGTCCTTTTTTAAATAAAAAAAAACAACTTCATTAATTAAACTATATTTGCTTATTTATATTTACATGTATTTATACATTTATTGCCTCATTTATTTAATTCAGGATTTAGACCTTTATTATGATATGAAAACATGGCACAGCCTCATTTACTAACAGTCAAGAAAGACAACGAACAGACTTTCAAACAAACCAAAAATAAGCAACTTGGACAAAAAGGATTTGATTCGGCTGCTGCGTGGAGCGGGAGAGTTGTAATTCTGTGTGTGTGTGTGTGTGTGTGTGTGTGTGTGTGTGTGTGATGCAGTGGGGGAGGGGTGCGCTCGCCCTGTGATCTGCACTAAGCATTATCTTTGTCAGCACTTAGATAACATTTGCCGAGCGCATTGAAGTAAAACTAAAGCAAACATTGACTTTTCATTCACGAAATAGGAACACCCTCCCCCCGCCCCTGTATTTTCTCTCTTCAAAGGAACACAAGTCAACAGATAAATATTGTCTCAGTGACCCCCGCTCTGCTGCATTTGGATGAAGGCCACATTCTCACTCACACACACACACCTGGTCAATCAACAATCAAATTAGACAACATTCCACATTAGGGATTCCTAGCGTGCTCAGTCAGTCGGTAGTCCTTGCAGGTTCTCGCTTAACTTGACTACACACACACACACACACACACACACACACACACACACACACACACACTCTTTACCCGGCATTTGTGGAAGTGGAAGGCGGTGGCGCGTGAATTTGAAATGAATTACAGGACACTACTTAAGATGACCGGGTACTGTTCTATTGGTCGAATAGGTACCGTTGGATAGAATATACTGTGTGTGTGCACGCACGCACGCATGCATGCACACACACTCTGCAGTGCAGAGACCCGGTCGCGTATACCAGCACTGAGATGTTCAGGATGGCCGGCCAAATCAAAACAAGCAAGAGGACGAAGTCGCATTCCACGGCTCGGTCCCGGGAGACTCAGACGAGAGGCAACCTACACCCGCCCACCACCACCGCCACCCACACCAACCAACCCGAGTCCCGTCTCAAGCTCTGGCCTCCACTCCAGACACACTGCCAGGGAGAACATTCATCCTCAAAAATAATTATTTATTATGGTTTGGGGCAAAGCCAAAAAAATGTGTTATTCATGATGTCGACAATGTCCATTTTCATATTAAAAATCCCTGTTGAGAAGCAAATCACATTTTTCCAGATATTATTCCCTCTTAATATTTGAGACCCATTTGTGAGATGAGACATAAATCCTCTGGATCCTTCATTCCGACTGCAAGACTGGATCACTATTTGACAATAACCTAAATGAATGACGACACAATATCACTGAAATACATACAATACATGTGAATTGTGGCCCAATACGAGGAGGCCTGAAATAGTATTATGGTGACTGCTGTTGTTATTGCTGGGATTTATTATTTTCTTGGCGTTCTAAGGGCTAAAGGTATCTAAAACACGACAGCCGCAGTACGCACAGACGCGATTTATGTCTCGTTAGGACAGGGACAGTTCAATCATCTTGTTGTTCGGGTTTGATCAATATCGATGCACATTTGGCGCAGAAATGAGCGGAGAAACTTGTCTGAATTTCACCAGACGCAGGAGACCATTTCATTCGTTTCAGGAGCGGCCCGCTTTGTGACATCATCCAAAGTTATACAAGTTCAAGCTTCGGCTCTCTGAACTCAGTCGCATCCAGCGACTTGCGTCTTTACTTATTTTCCAAAACTGAAGACGTAAACTTTAATTCCCCCTTACCTTATGTTGGCGCTGCGCGGTAGCAGACGGCCCAATGTTGTAATAATCCATCCACCGATGGCGATGCGCCGCGTTCCGTCAGCTCTGCTTATGCCAATATTTCATGACACTGCTTTACGTGACCTGCGCGCGTATGGGAAGTGTAAACAAAGATGCCGGAATGCGGCATTATGTGAAATCACTCATTGGATGGATTATTTCAACGTTTGGCTGTCTGCTACCGCACAGCAGCAATATGTGAGGTGAATTAAAGTTTACACTACACAGGGTTTAAGACGGCCGTTTGTCATCCTTGACGTTCCTATTCGGGCCTGACGCTGGAAATTTGTCGACCGTGACAAAGTCGGACTGAATTTGTGTAGTCTGATCCCGACATTACAGAAATTTGGAAAAATACCTACCTAACCTGACTAAACTGGACCCTGTGTTTTTCTGCCTGCAGCTATATTTTTTCGTTTTTAAACTAGAGTTTGGAGTTCTAGACTAGTTTATTATAAAACATGCTATATAGGTGAATGTGAGCTGAATTACTTTGACACAGAACTTTTAATATTCAGAGGCCGATACCGTGGTATGTATTGATGTACATTTTACTAGCGTATAAAAGGAGGCTCATGCTCTTACCACCGCCCTCTCCATGGCCACGTGTGCCTCAACGGGACGTTGCGCAGACAGAACAGTATGCACCCGACATGTAATAAAGCGTCTGCAGGCCGAGCGGAGGTCTGCTGACCCGCCCGTGACTCCTCTTTAAAAACAACTCTCTCCAAAACTTTTACTGCCGTCTGTACATCTGCCGGCACGACGGAGAGCGAGCGAGAGAGAAGAAAAAAAGAAAAAGTAAAACGTTTGGGCATTATGGTTGTTTTTTTTTATCCCCCCCTCGGTTGTAGAACGCAGGGGGATCCTCCTTTGTTGTGGAAATGCCGTCCAGAGATCAATAAAGCATTGCGGTGTGGACAGCTAAATGGAGAGATGGCGGGAAGGACATTCCCCGGCGCCAACGCGGGTTTTTTTTGTTTTCCTTTTGTTTTAAGATCAACCAAACAAGGAAGGATTTAACGTCATCCAGCAGTACTTGAGAAATTCTAAATATTCAAAATGGATACTGAAAATTGTGTCTGGATTCATTTTTATTAATGCAATTGAAGCGGTTTGTGTTACACCATTTGTTTGAATCAAAACTTCATAAGAACAAGGAACAAAATAAAAATAAATTAAAATTTAAAAAAAAAAAAAAAAAAAAAAAACCACACGCTAAAGCAACAAAAGAAGAAAGAGCTAAAAGAATGGGGGTGCCGTGTCACGGCTCCAGATTATATATGACGGTTGCATTTTATTTTAAAGGACGCCCCGCTCTCCATACTGCATAGTGTTTTCCCTTCCACCACACTTTCAATATCAAATAACACTTCAAAAATATTTTACATTGCTCTGAAACGCTACACTCAAATAACTCCTGCAGAGTAAAAGGCTTCCACCTCGTGCCCCCTTATAAAATAGCTAAACGTTTATTATCAAAACCCCTTGTGTGTGTGTGTGTGTGTGTGTGTATATATATATATATATATATATATATTTTTTTTTTTTTTTTTTTTTTCTTTCTTCTTACACACATTCTAACAGCATAACATGATGTTCAAAGCATCAGCTCAAATTCAGTGACAGCATCTTGTAACATTAAGGCAGTACATCTCAGGTGACTGGGACCGTCGCCCGCCACAGCTACGCAACGTTGCATAATAAATAAGGCCTGTGAATATTTGGTCTGTGTTACGGTGATGATCAGCCAATGAAGGCTTTGAATGGATCCTTCCTTTAGCCTTTCAGGTAGGGCCGGGCAGTAAATTCATAGTATCCACAGAAAAGGCTGCCCCAAATCATTTGCCCCATTGGGCTGCATTGAAACTCTATTATCCATATCCTATCCTTTAATGTGAATTTAGAATATATAAGTAGGTGTAGGTGTCATATAGAAATATATAGTAGGGTGACAGAGAAATATGTGATTGAGATAATAACCTTTTTTTAGCGGCCTGTCCGACATATGACATCAATCTACTGAATAAGGAGACAAATTATTTTGTTGGAGCAGGGTAGTTTGTCCAAAATAACTAGGAGGCTTCCCACCTTTTAGCCTGAGTCTCTGATCGTGAGTAACTTCCTAGTTGGATAGTCTGGTTTCAAAGCTCGGTCTTCACCCCGCCGCCCCCGGCAGCGCCCCCGGCAGCGCCCCCACCAGCGCCCCCACCAGCGCCCCCACCAGCGCCCCCGGCGGGTGGGCCAGCGGTGCCGGCCCCCTGGCCCTGGAAGCCCAGCGAGGCAGAGTTGATGCAGTAGCGCTTCCCCGTCGGGCGTGGCCCATCGTCAAACAGGTGACCCAGATGGGCGCCGCACTGGGGATGAGTCAAGGAGCAAATTAAATCATCTATATGCATGCGATTCCAAGTCTAGAATTGTCGGGGCCTCATTGGCCTCGATGAAAACTCACGTCAGCTCATGCAGAGAGTAGAAAAAACAACATTTGAAAGCCGAGCGTTTAGTGCGGTCGGAAGCCTGAGCGTTTTGTTGACAGCTTTTAGTTTGTCATTAGTTTACCTCATTATTTGACACTTTGGCCACGTCTAATATGAACATCCAACACTGTAACATTATATATACACACCTGTATGACAGAATCCCCTTTAATTTAAAATTAACTAGTGCAAGCCCGTTCAAAATATCCTTGTTGGAAACGGGTTGCACTGTGGATGTAAGTGACTAAGTCGCAGAGCCTTGAAGCCCCGCCTTAGCAGAGAGCTGAGCTGCTCGCTGTTTATTAAATATTACACGTGTCCGAACTGCACCAAACTCGACACTGCACGTCCTCAGGTCCCCAGCAATACACCCGCCAAGCGTGAAGTAGATCAGATGAATGGTTGTCCAGATAGTCGAAGGTCATACAGACAGAGATTCCTTCCTTTATAGTTGGTCTCGGACTTTCTAGTCGAGAACTAATCTAAGGTGATGAAGGACTAGTCAGCTCCTCCTGTCTGGTCAGGGTGCTGGTCTAAGTCCAGATCAACCATTTTCTCAATTGTCGAGGTCGACCTGGAGGCCCACATTCATTATCACAAACTCTGTATCCTCTTTTAAATCTCTTCTTAAGACTCACTTTCATCGTATGGCTTTTTCTTGACTGTTTGTATTTGTTGTACAATTTACATTATTTTATCTTATATCTTATTTCTCTGGATTTGAATTCCTTTTAATATTGTTTTATTATTGAAAATCACTTTGTAACTTGTTTTTGCCACATAAATAGTTATTATTAATACAAACAAACATGGCTCTGGCCAGGTTTAATTTATACGTTCACTTAGACCTAGATTAGCTCTAATCTTCGTTCTGGAAATCAAGATTTTTTTTTAAACCAAGACTTGCGGCTGTTGACTATTTCAAACCATGACTGAGAAAGGCTATTTCAGGTACTGCAGATTAAAAGTGTGATTTAGTCTTCGATTAGGCTTAATTTGTGTATACGAAACAGCCCGGATTAAACAGGAACCATAACGTTTCTCCTGGCCATTTGAGAAAAAGCAATTTTTATGTTTTTTGCGGCCATTGATACCTAGTAGATGACTGATGCAGCCTGCGGGGTGAGTTAGGAAAAGAGGTTCACATGAACAGACCACCGTTTTATTTAGGTTGACAGTGCAAGGCCACCCGGTGTAATAACCACATTTGAAACTGGTGTACCTGGCTGCAGGTGGTCTCCACTCTGTGCATCCCGTAGGAGAAGTCATCGGTCAGAGTGACGGACTCTTCCTTCACCAAGTCAGAGAAAGAGGGCCAGCCTGGAGAAACAGAGATGTGGACCAGCGTGAGCCATGTTTACCTGTGCAACACAGCGATAGTGTAAGGAAGGTGTTCAACGTGCAGTCTAAGCCGAACTAACCTAGTCCAAGGTAATGGGCTGGGATGTTTTTGTGTCGTTGAGGACCTTGCATTGTGTTTTAAGGGCAGGGGTTTTGTTTGTGCCGGAGAGGAAATGGGCCGGTTGTTTACATTTTAATGTCGTTTTGAAATGATGACAGGCACACACATGTGCGTGGCGTTCTTTGAGTTAATGTGCATGTGTGTATGGAGAACGGGGGGGATTCCCCAGTGTTCCCGAGCCACGGGTCTCTGAGACAAGTTTGGCTTTATGTACGGCTGCCAAACCCAGGGCTGCATACTATTTAGGGGGGTCGGCGGGTGGTTGTACTACATTCCAGAAAGGCACTTTCCTCTCTTTCTCTCTCTTTTTTAAAGGAGAACCCAGCCTACCTTGTAATTGAGGAGGGGTGTCTAACAGGGAAATTGTTAAACCCAAAACACATTTCCATGGGGCTGAAACAAGACCGAGTCTATGGGACCGGCGCTGATTCAACCAGCTCAGAATCTAGAGGCAGAGGGTGCCCCCTACTGGTCGCATTCCCATTACCTTCTTTCAAATACAACCGCTTCTGTGAGATCACCGCCTGCAAGGTCCCTTGTAAAAGAACAGTAGAGGTCAAATGAGCGTGGTAGCTCCTGGTGGCACTCTGCATGTCTTCCAAGGTGGGCTGGAGATGCTACTCTGATTCAAGCTCCCAGCAGGGATCCACACACTTCCACTTCAGGAAGGCATTCAAACCTCGTCACAGCACAACTCAGTTCTCACTGAAGTGCTTTGCCATGACATTTGACACACTTGCCATCAATCTATAGTCCTCATATCTATGATTCATCCTCACGGTTCCAGCACTCAGGTTTCTCAAGGCTTTTCAATCCAACAAGTCAGTACTTCAGTACTGGTGTCTTGAGTGTGTGGCTGTGTCAATTGTAACACACACCATAACCATTCCAAGATGCAGACAGTGTGGACTTCATGAAACGGTTGAAGAGCCCCCCCCCCCCCTTTTTTTTCCCTCTTTTAAGGCTCCCGTCATTCAATTTCACATCCTGCTTTTGCCCCTTATTTGTTCTCCAAACAGAACATGGGGCCCTGTAAAGTCATTGAACTTCACCTACTGCCGACATCCTGGAAAACAGTGAGAAACTAAGTAGATTCTCACCAACACTATGAGCTGCCATCAGTAATGGAGAGCGAAAGTTAAAAATTGCGACAGCTCAGACCAAAGTTTTGAGGCGGAGGATTTGTAAGACTGGCTCATCAGACTTGCTCAGTGGCAGAGATTGGGAGTAGTATTTGGTTCCTTCAGGAGATCGGCGGTGAGGAAAATACGTGCCTCGTGGCTCTCTGTTGTGCAACAAGCCCACCCTGTCCATACCATCATTCATCCATTAGGAGAGAGAGGAAAAAAACCAAAAAAACCCCCAAAAAAAACAGTTCACCTCTTGCTCTCCACCAGCCTTGGGAGGGAACGTCTGGTCATAGCTACAGAGCTGTGAAATTCCTCTCCAACATTTGAAAATGCTCATGGGAATACAGGAATGCCCCATAAGTCTAAAAGAAGAGAGTCCCGGCAGATCAGTACAGCGCTGATCCATCGGAAGTTTCATCAATGGGCAGCAGGTTTTTACTATTAAGCGCCACACTCGACAGGGGGTTCCCTTCTGGCTTTTAATTTTAAAAGAAATGGCTCACGTTAAAAGGTGTTGTCTTGTATAGATACATGAGTCGTTTTTAAAAGATCATATAGACCCCACAAATTCAGGTTCGCCTTGGTGGAAGACAACCTCGTACTCTTAAGTAAGATTAGGAATTGAGTGGAATTGGTTGCTCAAGTAAGTATCTGTAAGGATCTGTTTCAATACACTAACAGTCAAAAGAATTCCACCACGAGGGAACAAGGTTAATGTTTAATTGAGAGCTCAAGCAAGGGGTTTCAGTGCTTTGGGGTGCCGTTTTCACGGCGTTAAATGACTATTAAATATTCAAATGCACCTGATAAACGATAGACAGAATCGTTTCAACCATATACTTGGTAAAAGTACAATTACATGTAACTCATTCCAAAGGACTTTGCTAGTGTCCAAAATTCGACCTGCCGTGAGTTGCAAGGGGCCCCACTTTCACCCGACTCCTTCAAAAAAAAACTCTTGGATACATTTCTTCATCATGACATTACAGCCCCTTTCTTCTCTTTAACTCATGTTGTAATTGCAGCCCGAGATGTATAGCGGCCGAAAAAGGTAATCACAATTAGAAAAACTCCGGGGAATTCCTGGGGATTAGCGGTGACAGAATCCACATGGTTACAGACAATAACTTCATGGTGGAGGCGAGATAGTGTTCATTAAAACGACTCTCTGGAAATATTTTAATCTCCTGAAGTCAGATATTTCCCCTCTGAGGTGTAATTCACAAAGATTAATGACCATGAAGGGCCGGCAGTTTTTTCGCTCTCTTCCTGGAAGCCGAACGAGCGGAGCCTCTTCTTCGCATTCAACCGTAAGGAGAGGTCAAATTTATCTGGCTCTCTGGTGTTAAACAACCTGTTTTACAAAAAAAAAAAAAAAAAAAAAAAAAAACTTCAACAGGACCGACTCTACACTCTAATCTACGGCTTGTGTTGACGGATGACCTTCACTATGTATTGCAAGTGGCATCTGGCAAAGTTTTGTGCGTTGAAAAATTGACACTTGGTACACATAGCGCTGAATAGACAGTTAATACATTATGCAACACCTCCTCACTTGTGCTTACCTGATCCGGAGTCAAATTTGGTTTTTGATCTGCAAAAGGAAGAAATGGCAAAAACAAGATAAGATACCACTTTATTAACTCCCTGAAACTCAGGTGTAGAGATAGAGCAGTGGGGGAGGTTACCAACACCCTGCAGACCAGATACAAGCCTTATTTGATAAAGACATTAAGGAGGTAGTCTAGGTGCTCTTGTAGTGTGCTGGGGGGGGGAGTTAAGGAACATTTGGCAAGATATGGGCCTAGCTTGGGCTGTAAATTCAGGCCCCTTTGAAGCTCTCCAATGAGCTGTGGGAAAACAGCGACCCGGTAATCGCTCCCGAGATGGGTCTGACGTGCTGTCAGGTAGCATTAATCTTTGTGGTTCTCTTGTCGGGTAGGGCCACGGTCGGCCATGCCGCACCGTTCGGAAACCTCTCTTGAACCAATTAAAGGGAAAGAGTGCGGGGCAGGGAAGCGGAGGGTGGGGTGGGAGGTGAGTCAGAGCTCTGCTGATAAAAACTCATACCCATTGCACTTGTAGGAAACGGGAGTACAGCACCCACACGCACGTGCCTAGGTCCGCAAGGCCTAGTCGAAAAAGCAAATGTTGGGACTTACTTGAAGAGCGGAGAACCGCAGACGACACAGGTGTAGGTCCCCTCCTCTTTGTGGTCTGTGAAATCTCCTCTGAATGCACTAGGGAGGGGAATCAATAGTTGCCAGTTAGCAAGACACACCCACTAAAATGCTCAAAGGAAGCAGCATTTCAATTTCACCCGCCGTAGGGTTAACTACAGGATGTAAATCTCTATTTCTTGG
This sequence comes from Zeus faber, assembly GCF_960531495.2. Lineage (NCBI taxonomy): Eukaryota > Metazoa > Chordata > Actinopteri > Zeiformes > Zeidae > Zeus > Zeus faber. The sequence continues at coordinate 20,457,828 of NC_137208.1, read as the reverse complement.
CCAACAGCCATAGCCAGCTATTGGGCATTTCCGACTTTGCCGCATGTGGTACAATGGGCAGGGGTTACAGTAAATCAATTGCTTTTAATTTTCTCACATCCTTTTTGTTTTCGTCAGGATTGCTTGTTGACTACATTACTCTGAGCTCCGTGGGGTCTCATTCACAAACTCTCAAATCAAACTGCGGTTTTCTCATTCCGAAGACACTCACTCAAGGCAACTTCCGCACTCAGGTAAAAGTGGGCAGGGAGTTGGACGCCTACCTCTCGGTGCCTCTCTCCTGTGTGACGTGGTACTGCATGGGTGTGAGGCGCTTCTTCAACTCCTCCTGGGAGAAAGACACCGGCCAGGTCTTCTTGGTCCGACATGCTCCTGCAGCGTGAGACAAAATTCGGCGTCAGCGACTGTTTCTGCAATGTTGAATGAGGGACACCTCCTCCATCCCTGCTCAACGGCACAGTCTCAGTTAATTTGACTTGTTCTAGTTTGCGTGATGAAGCTTCTTTGCTCGCGGTAAATAATGTTAGTTGTGAAAAAAGTTTGAAACTAAAATAACAATTTAAAAGCGTGATTGGACATTCAAAGTAAGCCTGTTACCTTGAATCTCAAAAGTGGAATATTTATCGAATTAAGTTGATTGGTCTTCATCACTGATAGGGATTCATCTTTTACTCACGTTAAGGTGAGAGGCCCAACCTAAAGATGTGGGGGGGGGTCCACTTTTGATTCAGCAGTTTGACCCAAAATAGATTGTTTTTGGGTAGGACTTCTGGGTAGGCTGTACAGCAACCCATAGACGGTCATATGCCGGTTGGGGGGGGGGGGCGCGCTGCTCTCGAACAGACTCCCCGAAAAAATTGAAACCATGTGAATGGAGCGAATAATTGGGGTGGGGGGGGAGCGGGGGTGTCTTCACCAGTGAATGGAGTCTATTGAATGATTACAATCTGTCCCATGGGTAGAAAGTAAAAAATGTTGACACTCAAGGGGGTTGAATAATTAAGGTGAGGGGGGGTGAATGGAATGGTTATATCTTTGTTTAGCTATATTGGTTCATTTGGGTACAAACTCAGACACGCAAAAAAAAAAAAACAGGGACATCGGGGGTGGGGCTCTCCAGACTTCATGGGGGTCCCTAAAGCGACGCTCACTGGTGGAATGCGGCCCCCACCACTTCACTCAGGCGAGAAATTATTTGGATTTGCCTGACTTTGAGGTCACCCTCTGAATTAACACATTTTTTCCGACATCCTGGTTTTTCAATGCCCCCCCTCCTCCTGGTGTAAATATTGTTTTCCAAATTGTAAGCAAAGGCTTGCCCTCCACTGGCTACTTCTGTGTATTTTAACCTCAGTCAGTCTCATGACTTTATTCCCCCTTTGTTCCCCTCAACTTCATGTGTTCCACTGAGGTGCTATTGGCGGATCCAGTAAGTGAATTAGTAGAGAGACTCCACATCAAAAGGCTGTCCAGTATTTTTAAAGGAAAACTCAGGTATGATTTTTTATTTTTTTTTTGTTGAGTTTTCCATCATTGGAAGTTAACAAGAGGGATTGATCAAAATATTTTAATTTGATCAAGTATTATGAGATAATAACTTCAGCCGAATGCCGCACGCCGAGGCAATGGCGTGTCGGTGTATTGCAACTGAGTTTGGGGAGTTTTCCTTTAAGCATTGGAGACAAATAAAATAAATGGATGTGGTGTGCTTAAGGGTCGGTCTACATTTATTGGCGTCTGAGACACAAAGTGACGGCAGTAACGCAAACTCAGTAGCTAGTAGGGTACAGTCTATCAAATACTAAACAAACAAACAAAAAAAATGCTTGCGGTAAAGACAGCAGATGAATGAATCAGACTTCTGGACCTATATGCTATAAAACAAAGGCAAAAAGTAAAGAAATCATCATTCCCAATCAGACAAGGGACATTAGTAAAGCTACAGCAGCGTTAAACCAAAACCACACAGTGCATGCACACTGGAAGGGAGGCAAGTGGAAGTTAATGTCGTTATTCCAAAAGCTGTACACTGTAGTGTTAAAGCGTAGCAAAATGTGGGCCGAGGGCTGACCGTGGCTGAAAAGAAAAAAACACCACACACATTCGGGGCAGCCGCAGTCAACTCATCCCTGCTTCTCCTGCAGCCTTTTCTAAGTTTAGGGGGGAGGGAGGAGCTGTATGTTTAAGATTCTCCCACCACCGTTTCAATGTGGAATTTACCCTAAACGCCCCATCACCCAGACACGCAAACCACACTTGGATCCCACCCAAGAAAAATAAAAGTATTAAAATTAGCTTTTTTTTGTACGTGTTTCAACACCAAAGCAACCTCGCTCGACAAAAATCACAAGCTGTTAAGAGCTGTAGGGAGGCAGGGGGAGGACCGAGAGAGCAGGGCAGGCAAGGTACACAGCACCCAGTCAGTGGACCTGAGGGAAGGCCGCAGGGCCGCAGAGTCACAGGCTGACTCTTGGATATCAGGTGCAGCAGGTTAAATCCAGACATGGCTGCTGATGGAGAGAGACAGAGAGAGAGAGACAGAGAGAGACAGAGAGAGAGAGAGAGAGAGAGAGAGAGATGGTCCAGAGGTTCGGCCGACCGCTAGAATGACCACCCCAGGCAGCGGGGAGGGGGAGAGGGGTGAGAGTGGAAAGAGAATGAAGGCTCAGGCTGAAAAATATGAGGGGGGGGGGGGGGGGGTAAAGGGAGAGAGACAACACAAAAGAGCACAAGTCAACATGTATGTCTGGGGTTAAGATGCGAGAGGATAGGTCGAGCGGGCCAACAGTATTATTGTAGGTGATTTTACACGACATGGATTTAGACAATAGATGCAATACATGGTAAAATATAGTATGACCATCACACCAAAATGCTTCAAAACAAAACAATCATTGATTGTTTGAGATATTTCATGAGAGATTTTTTGGGGCACTTTTTTCCTTTTTTAAAATCTTCACAGTACGATAACAGCTGGAAGGAGAGAAACAACAACCTTCAAGTTATCACCCGAATGTAAGGAGGAACTCGCGACCTCGGTCACCATGGCCTCGCAGGATACAACCCCCACTGCCAACCTTCAAACCCCACTAGGAAGTTCAACTTTCAGAGTGGAGGGCATAAAACGTCCACTGTTCTCTTCAGACTTTCCTGAAGACGGTTGAAGACTCTTTACAAACTGCATTTTCTCGAAGCAAGCTGAATGACCTTATTCACAACAATTCTAGACGAGCCCATTTATCCCCAAAGAAAATGTTTAAGAACAATTTTAAGATTGTTTTTCTTCCGCTGTGAAGAGAATGTAATGTACTGCCATCCTTTCTTCTCCACTCCCACTCCACAGCAGTGACTGTAGCACACACAAGCATCTAGAACACATTAGCCATGCGTTAGGTAGGAGGTGGCTGCCCTTGAGGTTACATCTACCTTCATGCTGAAATGGAAAACTTTAGTAGTTTGTTTGTTTGCTTGCTTTAATGAAAGGAAAGGCGCAATGTATTTCAAAAGTCCTCCTGGATTTCGATGACCCATTGCTGGAATTTATTAGTGCTATAAAAAGAAATTAAACTTTTAACTTTGCTGAGAACACCATGGTGGCCATGGTTGTACTGCAACCAATTTATTTGCCAAGTTACTATCACGCAATGGGAAAATCTTAACTGGAAGGAAGCAAGTGTGAAACTTAAGACAAGCACAGCAAGATAATACAAAAATACAGCCTAAATGTCTCTCAGCCAGGAAATATCAGATCTCCACTCACCAGATTGGCTTTTTGCAGTTAAACCGTGTGAATTTAGTGAATCGTGGATTGGCATATTGGTGTTAATTTGCTTATGCACCGACATTGAATTTATATTCCAGATGATGTACCATCACTTTTGAGTGGTGCCAGTTGGGCAATGAACTGACTGCAAACTGAAAGTGAAGGTTGGTTTTAAGAACTGTGTTGGCAAAGTGGTGAGGAGGATGGTCAGGAGGAGGATGGTCAGGAGGGGGATGGTCAGGAGGGGGATGGTCAGGAGGGGGATGGTCAGGAGGGGGATGGGTGTAGATTTCTTAGATTTTGGTTACTCTACCTATGAGAGTGGCAGACAGTGCACTGTGGTGAGGGGCCAAGGCTGGGGCCATGCAGGAACTTCTGCCCTGTTTGACAGCGTGCTGCACGGCCACACAAGCCAAACTTCTGAGGAAGGCGGCCATGGAACACGCGCACACAAACACTTTTAAGCTGAAAAGTGGTGAGAGAAAGAGAGAGAGAGGTGGGGGGGGCAGGAGGAATTGCATTATATTGCTAGACAGAGGTTGTTTATCGACACCAACAACTGGAGGAACGGAGCTGTGTTCTTGGAAGGAGCAGCCATCAAGTTGAGTCTTGGGCAGATGGAACTCTGTGGGTTTCCCTCAGTGGTAGCAAGCAGGGTTGTTTAAATGAAAGCTGGGATATCTGGGTCAATCCAGTTAGCCAAGTCGCCAACTGAGGCATCCTCAACATTTTAGGGGGAGTGAAAACCGATATTTAAGCCGTTCTTGGCTTTATACAAACTATATCTTGGAACCGAATGTGTACTGTGAAAGATGACATCATCTTTCACAGTACTGTTTTCAATTCACATCTTGAAAAACTCCCATTTTTGACTACAACATGAGTAGTGTATTTGTAGTGAATGTAGGCTGCTGCGTATGAGGGCTTTGTGTGAGGAATGAGGTCCATCTAGTGGTAAGACCTGTGACAGAGGTGCATGAAGGAAGGCAGAAAAAGAACCAAGAGGCAGGATTGCAAAGCCCCTCGAGACAGACGCTGTGATCAAATGTGAGAAGGAAGTTGTGATACGCAAGCGTATTGTTATTATTAATGATTTATTCACTGCTCTTCCCTTAAAAAAAAATAAAAGGGATATAACACACCTGTCACTGAGATCCACAGCTAAAAGATTAGGTTTGGTGCATTTCAGCACAGATCAAAGGCATTATAAATAAAAAGTTTAGCAGTCCAGAAAAAATTACAAAGAATAAAAATAATAAAAAAGGATAAAAATAAAAATGCAAATATATACAAATTGCCAAAAATACAAAACATAAATAGTCAGATATTTAACATATACAAATGCAATACTATGCAAAGCATAAATTATTGTAATGGTATATAGGTGGAAAATTATTAATTTTAATGTGAATGAATACTATCGGCTACAGTTTCATGCCATTTTGACAAGTAGAAGTACATGAGCCCAGTGACCGATATCAGAATCTAGTGTGCGTATCGCTGCATTGCTATCATTATTTGCGATATATTAGATAGTTAGATATTGATCAACAAATTGTTAAGCAAACAAGGAAATATGCAAGAAAGCAGGTTGGCTAGTAACAAAGGAGCAAACAATTATTTATAGACCTAAGAATGACAGGGCTGGCCTAATTTACCTTATTCATGGAAGGTTTATTTTGGCTAGAGGCCCAGTTTTAGTAATACACTTTCACTCTGTGGGAATTTCATTTATAGCATTACTTTATAATGTATTATTTATAAGGTGCTTTATGAGATTAATCTAATTTCTTCATTTACCCCGGTGGTGGATGCAGGGCCATCAGAGCAAGGGCCCTTCAGTTAGAGGACAATGTTGCATCCTACGAGCCCATCCTTTGGCAATCAATGAGTCTTATATCAAATATGGCTTCAAGAGATTTTTACGGATGAATAACTACAGTGGGCTGTGAGGCCGCAGACTTCCTCATGACATAGAAAAACATTGGTCTAAACCTTGTGGTCGTTAAAGGTGCAGTATGTAGAATTAAGTGGCATCTCGCGGACGTTGCAGATCACAACCGTGAAGAGTACCCCAGCCATGTAGATAAAAACGGCTCATTCTAATGTAACAAAAACACGGTTCTTATTTTCATGGGATTACAGACTAATTAAAACATACTTGTGAATATTAAATTCCATTCTGTAAAATATACACACTGCACCTTTAAATGTTTATTATAAGGATATACCAAAAAAAGAATTCATTCTCAAAATGACAACTTGTCCAATCAAAACAAGACAAATATAAAGCTATGGATGCGATAAGAAAGCGGTCCAGCCTAAACATTAGGGGGGCAGAGCTTGATGTTCCAAATTACTAACAAAATAAACATTTTCAGAAGCTAAAAAAAATCTGCTAATGTGCAACATACCTCACCAAATATAAATGCTTTAGCATTAAGGGCAAATTTGTTTCCCCATTGATTTCATGAACAATGAGCATGAAATAAAATATGTTTATCATTTATTAAACTACTTGCACTAACAGCCTTAGATCAATGTGCAGTATGCTGTGGTCACTGCCAAAATCTTGTTTTTTTTGTCGGAATGTGTAAGAAAGAGCTCCTCACACTCAGCATAATAGTACGGGCTACAGAGACTCGGCTTGTGGACGGTCTGTTGTAACAGATATCCATCGCTGGGAAGTAGAGGCAGAAAATCAAAATCCAACTATAAAGAGAAAACACGTAGCTATATTCAGCCAGAATAGCTTTTGTTATTTTTGCTGAACTAGGTGACACACATAGACCTAAATGAGGCTCCTGTTACAGAGTATTTGAATGGTCAGTTTTGATAAGATGGGGAAACTTTGGGTTTGAACATATTTTCATGCTCATCAGCCGATCATAACCTGACCATATAATAAAAATTAGCCGGACAAGCTGTCCTCCTTCCTCTGTGGAAGTCAGATCTTAACGTTTCTCATTGAAAATGCCTCAATCGCTGTAGTCGATAGAGCCTATGTCAATTCTAATAATATAATTTAACATGATAAGATTCGTTAGCGTCCTCTTTGGAAGGCAATGTTTAAATACAACACTGAATCGGAGAAGGCAGGAACAGCCCAGCTTCCAAAAAGCACATTATACACACATTTATTATTTCATACATTTAAAAAAAAAAAAGATATCTCTAAATGTGGTCCCAAGGTAGGGCTACCGACACAAATCTAATATCGCAATAGTTTTGATAAACACCTTTGACGACAGTCTGGGGAGAACATTCACACGATAAATATTTGACAAACAATCATTAGCAGTGTGGACACTCTGACGCAGCAGGGAGCGGTATCGGGTAGAACAGCTACGACACGCAACGCGCACAGTCCGACTTGCCTACAACAAGACTCCTGTACGTTGAGACTCGGGGCCCATGGGCTCCGTGAGTTTAGCCTCCGCGGGGAGCGAGTGGAGCGGCAATGTTGCACGTCACGACATCTGTATCACCGGCCGAGGCGAAAAGGCCCGTGAGGCTTGGTGGCGTCACGGGAACGAGGAGTGCGCCATATTGAAATTGAAGCGGAGCAGGTTTCCGCTACGGCGCGTCTATTCACGCCGCCCGTTGGCTGTCACAATACACCCGCTGACAGCGGTCTACGCTCACACCGGTTGACCATGTTGTCAGTGCTTCACACGCACACAGGCTGTGGGTAGCAAACCAATGTCGGGTCGGGTCATTTCGGTCGGACGGTGCTGAAAACAAGCCATTTCACACCGGACGGACACCGGGCGTGAAGTTCTCAAATTGGGTTTAAAACGACCACGGAGTGCGACGCGACACCACACTCGATTCTAACCAACAAGTAAAAACACACACACACACACACAGAACTCGGGCGTTTCAACCAAGGACCTCGGCGAAGACGCACCTGCGTGGAAAGCGGAGGTGAAAACAAGCAGCAGGCGAGTGAACGAGGCGACGAGGTGGAGGTGGTGGTGGTGGTGGTGGTGGTGGTGGTGGCTGCTGCTGCTGCTGCTGCCTCCCCGCTGCGGCATCGACCGTCAACACAGCGGCGGCGCCACAGCGACTGCGTGATTGTCAGCGGAGCGCGCGCGCGCGCGGTGCATTGTGGGAGACTCCTCTGCCCCAATCGTCTCCAAATATGAACAGGACCCCGAGGGGAGGCCCGCTCCGTGCCTGATTACATCCGCGCAGCTTTCCTCGGGTCGAGTTTTGTTTTTTGTTTTTTAGTTGACAGACTCGGACCCCCCCCCCCCCCCCTCAACATAACGTAGAGGAATTATGATTGCATGTACGGAATGTATTTTATATATACATATTTATGTCTGCAAACCAGCACAGCTTTCTGTTTTGACGGTGGGATTTGTTGATTTTGTGAATTGTTATTTCTTAGCGTTTATTGCACATTACCATTTTTTTTTTTTATTCGACTATGGATGAATTGAACGATTACAGTTTTAAGTTCATGATGTAGTGCCAATTTGTCTATTTTGGGGTAAATTTTCCGGTTTCTTGCATGTTGCCAACTTTTGATATTACCTGGTTCTTGAAGAGAATAAATATCACATGAAGCCAATGAACTGCAATAGTCCATTGGGTTCATGTTCAAGTGTCTTTTTAAATGCATGCACTTGATGTTGTGTAAGTCAAAGTTAGGCAAACCAGACAACGACGCATTTAAAAACCCCTAATAAAACTTTAATTTCAACAATATTTGTTTTTTTTTTTTACAAGTGACAAATTACATTAAAACATCTGAATATTTTTCAACGCCTAGATTATTGTACACCTCCCCTCTCTGGCTTGCAGGTGGGGATAATTGTAATTTGAATCAATACAAAGCAATGGAAATTAAGCTGCATATCGAGCGACCACCCTGCAAAAGTGCCACTACACAAACATTTACATGAGCTCTCTAAATGGTTATGAATTACAAAATAAAATGCGGGTGGACCGACATTAGGCAGGAGATGTACAAAAATATATAGATAACCATGACGCACGCAAATACAGCAAAAACAACCGGCTTAATTCTCGATGTTCACTTTGTGTTTTATTAAATCTTTTCAACATATCCTGACAATCGTTTGAAGTGAATGTAGGGTCGCACCTCGAGGGGAGTCAAGTCCCACGCCATTTTAAAATAATAGAAAACAACAAAAACGACTTAATACCGTTGCAACGTTAAAAATCATGTACGTTATTAATCTGGTGTATAAAATACACAAGATGCATTCTGAAGCATCTCAAAAACCAAATCTAGACTGAACCATGTCTGTGTCCGGCTTTAACGTGCCCTTTAAACGTTTGGGATTCATCTGGACACCCCCCCAATAAAATAAAATAAAAAACAACATTCACAAGTAACGCAGTGCCAGTCATTTTTAAAAAGCACAAAGTTAAGGCACAGTTACGATTATCCGCCGCGAGACACTCGCACCGGGTTCTTGACGTTTTTACATGTGCATCATTTGTACAAGGGTTACACTGCAAATACTGAATCCCACGTTTATTTATAAAAAAAATAAAAATAAAAAAAAATCCCACTGCATTTCCAAAACAAACAAACAAAAAGCACATCTTAACGTTGCATTTGATCTTAATTTTTTAATGAATACACAGCCTCCCACAAAAAAAAAAAAAAAAAAGAATTAAAAACTGGCATTAAGGCTTAGTAGAGCATCCTTGAAGGGAGCCAGAATACTTTGAAAATACCATCGGAATTTCATTCATTATCCTTAAAAAAAAAAATTATAATAATAATAAAAAAAAAATGTTTGGTCGGATCAATTGTGTTCAGAACAGCAATCAGATGGAGGTCAGAGAGGTCAGGTTATAATCCTAGTTTTTCGTGACCAGCTACAAAAAATAAAAAATAAAATAACCTAACAGCGGAATCGATATTGACTATATCAGGAAATGTCTTGTTTTTTCTTCTTCCACAAAGTGAAATGGTCAGGGAATCGTTCAGCGCTAACGGCTGCATTGTTGCCATTTTCTCATATTTTTAAAATAGTCTTGCGACTTTTTCTTTTTTTGCCAGACAGCATCTGTGGAGTCAAAGGAGCTCACTCACAGGAAGCCTTGTGGATACGGACATCCAGTCCAGAGTATTGAGGAATGGAGGGGATTTTTATTTTATTAATTACAAAGGAGCTAATGGTTTGTGTTTTTTTTGTTTGTTTTTTTTTGTTTTTTTATAAACACGGACGATTCAATCAACAAAGCTATCTTTATCACCACCACCATTCACATGTATTTACAGCGCCCCATCGAGAGTGTTGAGTAGCGGATACGGAAAAAACAAAAAACAAAAAAACAGAAAACAGAAAAAAAAAAAAAAAAACATTAAAGCTCCTGAAATATCATCTTCAGAAAGAAACAAAAACAAAACTAATACATTTTATAATTCAAAGCTTAAATACAGGCATACTTTTGCCGACACATGCAGTATTTCCTCGTAGTGCCCAAATCAACTCAACATGGGTCTGCTTTTATAACAAAACAAGAAATCAGGTACGATAACATTGTGAAAGAGCCGGAATCAAGGAGCCTCGTTTTCCGCACCCCCCCCCACCCGGTTTTTAGTTATTTTTATTTTTGTCGTAAATAGGATATCTTAACTAGCGTTTTCTTGTTAAATCCATATATATTTGTGATATAAAAAGACGTAGAAGAAAAAGAGCAAAAAAAATAAACAAAAACGAAAAAAAAACAAAAAAAACGAGTGTCTGTTCTGGCCGACGGCAGCCGTTCCTCATGCAAAGCTCCGGCGTCGCCGGCGTTTGGGTCAGGAGTTTCATGGAACGCAGCTTTTACGAGGAAAAAAAAAAATAATAATTAAACAAACAAAAAAAAAAAAGGCATAATCAGATACCCAAGTGAGGGGGGTTTGGAACGTCCAAAAGGCCCGGCCCATCTCCCCGCTCTGCCGCCACTCGAGAATTAGACGGGTTTCTTTCTGCATCTTTTCCTTAGACGCTGTGAAGGAGTCTCTGCTTGGAGGCGGCGGCGGCGGCAGAGGAGGAGGGGGGCTGCCGTCGTATGCCAGGGTCTCTCTCCCCACCCCCTTGCTTCCCTCTCAGGAGAAGCCAGCTGAGCTGGAGCGGTGCTGCAGCCGCGGCACAGAGCTCACGTGGTCGCCGGAGGGCTTGAGCGGCACGCTGCAGCCCTGCGACTGCGGGAAGCGCTGGTGGTAGCGGTCCAGGCGCAGATACTTCACCGTCACCAGTTTGCCTGAGGGTGGATTGACGGGAAGGTTTTACCGTCACAATAATCAGCACAAAACACCGATATATATACAGTACATAATCTTACAGAATGTTCATTGGCGCCAACGTGAGAGACTGGCACCTTAAGGCAGTAAGCCAACATTACGATCTGGATGTACTGCGGCGATGGCGAGAAATAGCTCAAATGTGATACTACTGTTATTCTAAACATGTAAAAAATAAAAATGCACCAAGACACGTGAGGCGACAACAAGGTGAGCTTTCACCCTTTGAAAGAGGGACTGAACATTTTATTTTATTTTTTTTTCCAAGGCTGTAACGTTTGCGGACCACATTGGCGCACGGTGAGTGGTAAAGTTTATCAATAAGTCCAGTGCTATGGATGACATTGAAGGCCTGGGTTGGAAAACAGCAAAACCGTCTTTTAAATCGTAGGTAAAGAAAATTCAACTGGTGGAAATATTTAAGTGCTACATCATTGCATTCTGGGACACGTTTTGACAGCCACAAAAAGGTGCCGATTTTAAATCCAATCGCAATTCATTCTCGCTTCAAAAACACTTCCCATTATGAGCCTATCCGGGTTCGTTGTGTTCACGGTTGTCTCCTAATCTCAGTGTAAAATTCCCTGGCCAGAGAGGGATTCCACAGACCCCCCCCCCCCCCGAAATGAATAAATGAAGTAGTAGTAAATATAAGTCTTTGTTATTCACAACTTTTGTTGCTCGTCTGATTTCTAGGTAGGTATGGTTATTGCAAGCATACGTCGCACGGCACTTCCTTGAGAGAACCCCAATTTACCGTCAAACCAGGAGCCGTGAAGTGCCTTGAAGGCTTTCCCTGAGTGCTCGGCAGAGAGACACTTCACATAGACGCAGCCCTGCCCAGAGGAAAGCAAGAAAAACAATCAGGTTGGCGTCTTTTTAGGGGTAAAAAAAAATAAAATAATGAACTTGACACACGACGCAGTTCTTTAATGTAAGAAACGTACCTCACGTGAATTCTTGTCTACTGCGATGTGGACGATGCCGTCGTTGTCGCTGCACTTCTCCAGGATGGCCTCGTGGATGGCCAAGTGCCAGTTCTCCCCAACCTCCCTGAAACAGAACACAAACAATATCAAATGACATCAAGGTAAGTACTGGAGGTAAGTTATGGTAAAGTTTTATTTAGGAGGATTTAGATGTATATTTAATACAACACAGACAATTAATCCTATTATATTATTATAGAACCCAGAATCGCGATTGTGGCGCCGCCCCTTACGGCCGCCTGCGCGAGCACCGCGTGTTGATTATGCACATTTGAGTATTTTTCGAGCTTGTGCGTAATCACCGGGTGTCATGACATTTCACTGCATATATGTACCTCCGTATGTGACAAATAATCTCCTGAATTGAACAAATACAACATATTAGTGGTTTCGACATTTACCACTGCTAAATGGCAAAGGTGTCCTAAATAGTCCCAGAGATCTAACCGATATAACTTTTCTGGGAAAGGAGACAGTTTTTGGTGTTCCTCAAGCCAATAGGTTCTGGTATTGAAATCCAGATTTTAGAATCCCGACAACCCAATTAGATGCTCTGTTGGCTGCAGAGACCAGCACAAATCTTTTAAAAGAAAGAGAAAATAATACTGTATTTACACTCTTGGGTTTATGGAGAAAACAGTTTTGGAAAAACATTTTTTTTTAACCTTTTTACAGGCAAAAACGGCAACAATACAGGAAAAATTTCATTGTTTTGATTTTGCGATTACACAAGGGAGTCCTCTTCACTGCCACAGCGCAGTGTCAGGGTGGTAAGTTAGTCGGCAGGTCAGTCAGTTTCACAGCTATTTAGGATAGTGGAGTGCTGTGTTTAGGATTAAGTATTTACACCCTCAGCGATGGGAGGTAGATTGTTTACCTTTTTCATTTCATATACGAGGGAAACTGGGAAATAAATATAAATCTAGAATAAAAACACACTCCGAGCATCTCTTGCCAAGTTGCCTTTTTCGATTGCTCTAGCTCCATCCTGTCTCCCTTGCGTGATGTCATGTTTAAGATTTTTAGGTGTCTTGGCTAATTGCATTACAAAAATTAAGTTCAATAAATAAAAAAAAAAAATTAATGAATGGGAATAGTTATTTAATTATTAACCCGCAAGTTGCACTTTCAATTTCTGAGGAAGAAATTCAAGCACCTCAAGGACCTGGTAGCAAACCTGACATATCCTACACAGTAGCTGACCATTTCGGCACTTGTAGTTCATTAAAACAACGCCCGACTCATTACGCCTATAAATTTTGAGCTTTCGCTAAAACAGTTCTTGGCAAAGAAGTGACACGCTCCTCTACTCTCCATTGAGCCAGTCGGCTTTCTGTCATAATTTTCGGGCGGGGCTGGAGGTAGAGCGATCCTCCGACCTCACACACACTTTCTTGGAGCGCTTCGAAGAATAGCTTTGATTTATCACCAGTTGCCATGGTTTTGCGCACGAAATTCAATTCCCAACCAGGCAACGCTATTTTGTGTTTTGGGAAAAATTGTGGATGAAGGCAGGTTGTGAGATTAGGATACGGTGGCAATCTATAAGATTGTCTATGTTGGGTAGAGTAAACTGTATGAAGTTTTTTTTTTTTGTTGGTTTTTTTTTTAACATTTGGGTTGACCATACAATCATTTCATCCATAATGTCAGTTTACTGATCACAACTAGCTACGCTGCTTTATCAAATCACACACTCACTTCTTAAGTCCCCTTCTAAATCCTTGAAAATCAAAATTGCCACTTCGAGCTTGCTGACAGTGACTAGACTCAGAATCGTCATATTCACATGTTTTGTCGACTAAGCAGAAGGGCATTGAGGGCTACCGGGTAACGGGACTCGCTACTCACATGACAGGATCAAACATGTTCCTGATCTTCAGACACGGCGTCAGGCTGTTGGGAGGAGAGTTCCTCCTGTCCAGTGGGAATGCTGGGGGGGGGGGGGGGGGGGGGGCAAGGAAGATGCATCACTTTAACAGCGTTTAACTCATTGTTAAAAAGGAAACATAAAATAATTTTACTGCGGTGATGCACATCGGCGTTATGTCGACAAAGTTCAACGCTAAACTACCACGAATAGACGTGTAGGGTCTGTGAGTGTTAGGAAGTTGGCAATTTGATTTCCAAAGAGCTGGTAAAAAAGTTAAATTAAAAAAAAAAGTATTAGTTGATAGTTTAGTTTAGTTGATGTATATTACCCGAGCCTAAGCCTGTATTAGCCATTCAGAGCAAGACAATTGGATAAACACTCACTGAGCACTTCATTAGGAACACTCTACTAATACCAGGTAGAGCCTCCCTTTGCTCTCAAAAACAGCCTCATATCTTCTTGGCATGGATTCCAATAGATGTTGGAAACATTCCTTTGAGATTCTGGTCCATGTTGACACGATTGCATCACGCAGTTCTTGCATTCCTGCATATTTGTCAACTGCACATTCATGCTGAGACTCTCCCGTTCTCATCTGTCACATCCCAAAGGTGTTCTGTTGGATTCAGATCCAGTGACTGAGAAGGACACTGAAGAACATTGAACTCATTGTCATGTTCATGAAATCAGTTTGATAAGACTTTTGCTTTGTGACATGGTGCAGTGGAAGTAGCCATTAAGATGGAAGATGGCTAAATTGTGGTCATGAAGAGATGCACATGGACAGCAACAACCCTAAAATCTGTTTCTCAGCAGAAATTGAGATTCCGACCAGGCTACATTTTTCCAGTCTTCAACTGTCCAGTTTTGAGCCTGTGCCCACCGCAGCCTCATCTTTCTGTTCTTGGTTGACAGAAGTGGAACCAGACGTGGTCTTCTGCTGTTGTAGTCCATCCCAGCTCAAGGTTCGACGTGTTGTGCATTCTGAGATGTTTTTCTGCTCCCCACAGTTGTACAGGGTGGTTATCTGAGTTACCGTCGCCTTTCTGCCAGCTCCAGCCAGTCTGGCCATTCTCCGTTGACCTCTCTCTTCAACAAGGCGTTTCGGTCCGCACAACTGCCGCTCACCGGAGGTTTTTTGTTTTTCGCACCAGTCCGAGTAAACCCTAGAGAGGGTTGTGCGTGAAAATTCCAGGAGATCGGCAGTTACAGAAATAGTCAAACCAGCCTGTCTGGCACCAACTATCATGCCACGACCCAAAACCATCAGAAACAATCACATTTTTTCCCCCATTCTGATGGTTGATGTGAACATTAACTGAAGCTGCCGACTCGAATCTGCATAATTTTATACATTGCACTGCTGCCACACAATTGGCTGATTAGATAATTGCACGTAGGTGTACAGGTGTTCCTAATAAAGTTCTCAGTGAGTGTATATTTGTTGTATATGAGCCTATCACTAATAACTAATCATGGCAAATGGATCTAGATAGATAAAATGAGACAAACGGTCATAAATTGAAATTAAAGACTATTGAACGACTTTTAAGGCTTAACATTAGTAAGAACTGAATTAAAGGCATTTAAGGGCCGTTTAAGGGACCTACAGACCCAGTGGCCACCCCGAGACCACTTCCACCACTTGTCCCAGTGACCATTTACCTTTTCCCTGCCAGACTTTGGAGGGGATCTGGGACATGCGGTCGCAGCTGAGCGAGGGCTGGATCCACCGCCAGACCAGGAATTCCGCGCCACCGATCCGCTGCGACTCCGCCCGGATCCGTGACTCGTTGACCGAGAGGAAGTTCACGGCGCGGTCCCACACCTTCTTCATTTTCTTTCTGTGAAAACAAGGAATGTGTGTGCGGGTGTGGGGGTGTCGTGTTGACGACAGAGGTAAAGAGACATATTGGTCACTTATACAATTAATCAAACCGAGTTATAGATTTAGTATTTTAATATCAGGGTTCATTCTGGGATTACACAACAACATTTTTGAATAACGTTAATTTATTCAAATTTTGAGACAAAGGGGCTGGAAAAGGTTAGAGACCCCTGATTTAGGGGGTTTGTATGGAAGCCTACGTGACAAATGACCCCACCTTCTATAATAAAAGACTAAATCTAACAGAGGGAGGGAGCTGGTGCTGCTTACCGATCCTGGGGCTGGACCAGAGAGTCTCGGACGTGGGGGATGGGCAGGTAGGGCTGCAGGTCCTTGTTCTCTTGGCAAGCCTCGTTGTGGCTCCGCAGAACATCTGGGGACCAGCAATTTTAGTCTTTTAGTGTTATGGTCAACTGCGAGAAATTCTGTTCCGAGTTCAATTCAAGCACAGACCCAGCCCCGCAACAACAACCCGTGGGGTGTGCCGTCTCTTTGGACATGCTAACGCTAACATGCTAGCAAAGTAGGGCAGGAGAAAGATAAATGCAAGGTAAAGCTTTGTTTGTAGAGCTTGAATATAAAGCTATATATTTCTTGAATATATTTGACCGATGATAATATCAGGCACAGCACAACAACGGAATTCTGTAGTTGTAATCATTTTTTGCAACACATACACACCATTTTTACAAAATACTGAAACGTACTGAAAACAAACATCATTGATTTGGAATATCTTATGCATTAATTAAAATGCAAACTTAACCGATTTAAAAAAAGTTTTACATGTGCATATACATGGCAAAACCATGAAAACACTCTAGGCGTACAACTTGGCCTCAAAATAAACAATATTTCCTATTCTGCTGTTTTCTTACAGGATCTTCAGGTCAGATACCACGAAGAGACAAACAAACTAGTGATGGGACGGGCAGACAGAGAGGCGCCATACCGATGATCCTCTCCACCATGTCGTACATCTGTCTGCTCTCCTCCTCTTCCCTCCTCCAGCGGTACTTCATGTAGTATATCAGACCCCAGACCAGTCCGATCGCTAGAGAGAGAGAGTGAGAGATAAGCGTGATAAGCGTCTTCTACAGAATTACAGTCCCTTTCTACAGGGTAGTGGCAGAGCAGAAACAGCTATGGAAAAGTCAGTCATGGCCTCTAAACATTAGATTGGCAGGCCAAATAAGCGCAACAGGTACAAATGCGGAGAAAGTGTAGGCTAGTTTACATTTAAAGTTCAAGGTTCAAAGTGTTTTTTTTGTGAAGTGTACAGTACAAGACTAGGTCATTCGGTACAATGAAATTCTTAGGGCATGACAGGCAACAACTGCGTAGTGGGCATAAAAAGATAAAAAACAAGGCAAATATAAGGAGGAAATATATATATATTTTTTTATAAAATAAGAGTCGAATATATATATATATATATATATATATATATATATATATATATAAATACATTTTATTATTTTTTTAAAGTAAGAGTCGATGTTACAAATACAGGCAAGAGTTGGCAGTGTATGTACATAAAATTTAAATAAGAAAAATAATCCTAAAACGGAAACTAAAATAATTGGATCGTTGTAGCAGTTCCAACAGAAATAGGTCAGTCTATGAAGATGGGACCGATCCGATCCATTATCTGCATCGGGTGTCGATACTGACGTCATTCACTCGTCGGATACTGGACTGACGTCGCCGATCTACGTGCCGGAATTCCATTCCACGGTCTACTTCCTCTAGAATTCAACTCAGCAAATAATTTACCTGTAAAGCGCAATTCAAAGCATGCGCAAATAGGAACTGGCAGTTGGAATTAGGCAAACCGTTGCGGATTGAAGCAGCCATTCAGCTGTGTTGGTCCCAAAAATAAGACGTCATGATTCCGTGCGTGCCTTTATGTGTGCCTCATATTGCTTTAATTTAAGAATTCAGTATTGATCATTTTATACATTTTAAGTTTTATTTAAACATTGGACATCGTGAATGTTGTTTTCATTTAAGCCCATGATCAAAAGCTTCTTAGTTTAAGTGTTTTACAGAATGAATGAAAAGAAAAGCTATATTTGTCTAACTTTATTTTTTTGCTGACCTGAAAAATGATCCGATCAGTGACACAAAACCGTGAGTTTTGTGATCTGAAAAAAAAGAGCCCTGATATCGGAATCAGTATTGGCACATAGGTATCAGATCTAGGGGTCGTTCTAACTACTCATTTCCTTGACGTTAAAACAGAATTTTAAATTTAGTCAAGTCATCTAGTCGAAAAAGGAAGAAATATTGCGTACATTATAAGAGCCATTAATCACATCACTAGGGGTGTGCATCTCTCCCTTATAAGACGAGCTGATATGTATCTGGATACATGGGCTACGATACAATTCAGGGACAATACATTTTAATACAGAACCATTCGGTGCGATGCAATCTGATACAGTTCTTAACATCTGTTTAATGTAGACATTAATCTTCCATTTTAAATCAGAATAAGCCAATTCTTTAAAAGTATATCTTAAATATCCGACAATTTCTGTTTTGTATTTTTATTGATATTATATAGATATTGTAGAAATATATCTGCCATTTTAATTGTATTTATTATTTTCCTATTTAATTATTTTTTTTAATTCTCCTTTTTTCTGGACTGTTAAGCTTTATATTTTTTCAATGCTTATGAGCCAACCAACCACCAAACCATAAAAAATTCATAGGAAATGTAAATGCAATTTCTGATTCTATAAGTGGCGTTGCTTACCTTCAAATAGATAGATTTCATAAAAGACCAGGGAATCCCAAGTATTTTTGTTACTTTATGGCATTTAGATATAATAACATACAATATATTGTGATTCTGATATATAATATAATATTGTAATGACCCTGGATGCATGGGTTACTGTGGGTGGTCTCACAAGAGGGAATGTGCGCGCATGATCTGGTCTGGGGTGTGTGTGTGTGTGTGTGTGGGTTTTCGGTTCAACGGCGTGAAAGTAACATGACATGTTACGTTAGATCAGTGAGTCTTCCGCAGCAGCTTAGCTTATACTAAAGTAGAATTAACAGTAAAGCATCGGTCACCCGATATTTTACTTTAGAACTGGGCCATTGACTGGTTTACGGTGCATTTAGATCGATCCCACATTTCAGTGCAAATTATGTCATTATGTAATTCAAAGGTGTACATTATTAAAATAATAATAGGGCCAAATAAGTTTAACTGACTAGTATTTCTGGTGGCAACGTAGCAACGTTTAACCGACTAGTCGCACACATCCCTAGTAAGATCGAAAAATAGTGGATCGTTGTATCTCTATTTACATTTCTCAATCATAATTGATCATATTATGGTCCATTTACAAATAAAAAGTTTACTTATTGTCCTTAATGACCCGTATAGAGACAAAGCCATTAGGGTGTGCCATTGTAAAGAGTATTGCAAACAAAAAAAATAAAAAAAATTTAAAGCAGCTAGATTTAGTTCTTTTTTAAGCTTAAATCAATTCATGGTAAATCTTTATACTGTATACAGACTCATCAATTTTGCTCTCAGACCCAATCTTCTGTACATTACTAGTGATGGGTGGTAAATTTATAGTTTAGAGCAGTGCAGGCCACCGTAGCCAGTTGAGTCAGAACACCAGCATCCCTTCCTGGGTAGGAAGTCTACAGATTAGGGTCTCTTGCCTGCCACAAACAGCAGCACCCTGCTGATGACGGTGAAGAAGGCTCGTCTGAAGCGGCAGAGGAAGGACATCTTGGGGTGGGTGGACTCCAGCAGGGAGATCTCCGACACGTCCATCACCTCCTCAGCCGGGTCTGCCGCCGTCAGCCTGAGCGGAAGCAAGACCACACAACGAGCAGAACAATCAAAGCGGGAAAAGGGAAGGTGGGAGAGACCGGCGCCCGTCTTCGGGTGATGATGGTGAGAGAAAGACAAAACAAAAACAAAACTACACTTGCCTGATCCCAACGTCTTCTCCCGTCCGGATGACCCACTCCAGAGAAGCGTGTATAAAATCTTCAAAGACCCGATTCTGATTCTGAGATGAGAGAGCGAGCGAGAGAAACGTGTCAGGAAACTATACGATTGGAGAGGGAGAGGGGTGCGGGATAACTCTCGACTTCAAACGCACCACCAAATAGTCTGTGGCCTCCTCCATGGTAAGGCTCCTGATGGGATGATGCTCGGGGTCTCCACAGTCATGTTCCCCTGGAGCAAAGACACACACACACACACACACACACACACACACACACACACACACACACACACACACACACACACACACACACACACACACACACACACACACACACACACACTAAATCATGTCCTGATCCATGACTCTGCACATAATGCATAATGTTGAATTCATTTTGTGTGGGCTATAAAGCGCCAATACTATTTTGTGGTTGAGCCATTGGTTTTTTAAACTGCAATGACCTCAGAATGAGACACGCCGCATACGAAACACCGTACTGAATATATTTTATCATTCGTCAAATTGCCATCGCAGCATCCAAAAAGTATCCAGCACATTGCAAATAATGTGCTCTGACGTTCCAGTTCAAACACAATGTTCTATTCAAATGGCATATTTGTCCACTGACACAAAGCATTGATAAGGATTCAGAAAATTGTGACTGTCAGAAAGTAGCACACAATAGCCAACTGCTGCAACTAATATTATTTACATATTTGGTTGATTTGTGGGTATTCTGTGCAATGAATTTACACCATAATATGTTGGGACCAGACAGACATCTTAAACCTTTCAGTGAAGCTGTATAATTTTAGGCGGTACTTTTAAGCGATTATTCCAGGACTACGACTGAATGGAGACTAGACGTTGGTTGACCATTTCATCCCTGAGAACCGTACCGGCGATGCGAGCCAGGTGGTCGTGGAGACTGAGCAAAAGCTTGAGAATGATGTCCCGCTCCCTTGGTGCCTGAAAGAAAGTAGACAAGACACAGCCGTCAAAAAAACCTTGAAGATCACCTTTTCAAGAGTAGAGAACTACGACGGCGCAGTGTGGACATAGGTTAGGAGAACCAGTAGGAAACTATCTACTCACATAGATGTTGTCAAAGTCGCTTCCGAAAGGATGGTTCTTCACTGGGGGGGGGGGTGGAGAAAAACAATAAAAAAAAAAAAGTATTATCAATAATCAAGGACGACAACGACAGTGCTTTAAACTTCAAGGCACACGATGGCCCCAGGGAACACAGAAGGCCTCCTAATAGGCCTGGTTTCCAACAACCGGACACCTTTTTTTTTTTTTTTTTTTTTTTTTTTTATTCTCTCACACACACCCTTTTTAAAAGACTAACCTGATGTATAGCGCGCGCGTGCGCGCACACACGTCGGAGGTAAAAAAAGGCCAGAAAGGAAGATGAAAGCTCAAAAACAGAGAGAGAGAAAGAGAGAGAGAGAGAGAGAGAGAGAGAGAGAGAGAGAGAGAGCGAGAGCGAGCGAGCGAGCGAGCGAGAGTGTGGGCATATATAGCACCATGATATGCACTTTACATTTTAAATCACAAAGCACAAGAATAAAGGGCGCCTTAGACGGTGGAACAATATTATACACTCAATGAGCTCCGCCTGGATCGTCATTCACCTGATGAAGGTTTTCAACACAAAACCACAGAGAAGACCAGACATTCCAAAATGTGATGGCGATCATATGTGAGTTTCTCTTAGGGTAGAAAGGTTGAAGGCCGTGTCAGCCACATCTTCACAGAAGGTACTTTCGGTGTGGACCATAATAATATAATACACTTTTTGGCAAGATATATTAAAGTGTCTAACAGGCGAGCAGAGTCCGTTAAGAACAACATTTCTTCCAATTACAGTCATGGTACAGTAAATACAAACTAGGTGTGAAGTCAATTTCCTTCCCCGATATTTTCTGAATGTGACAATGGACCTTATCCCAGAATGATTGAATTCGGTCACATTTCCAGAGGAGATGCATAATAGTACCTATTTCCTTATGACACTTGAAACAAAATTTGAGGAAGTGGGGAACATTCCATGAGGACGAAGGTGGTGAAATATGTTCGGTGGAGGAATTTAAAATTAAGCTCCGGCACATTTTGAAACCAGTTCCAAATTGCCCGGTTTGTTTCGAGGGCTGCTGTGCTTTGCGAAATTGGCTGAAAAAGGACGTGGTCACAGCCGCAGCTCCAACCAGAGTTAATTCTGTCATTACATTCAAGGACCTTTTAAAGCACTGTTTTTTTGTGGTTTTTTTTTTTTTTTACATTTTTCAAGGACTTCTCGCCAAATAAATATAATCAATTTTCAATCTGATCTTTATTAATTAAAATATTATATAATCTTAATCTCATTGTCTATTACTTATATTATCATATATTATTAATGTCAGTGTCATCTACTACTATAAACGCTGGATTATATTTACATTTCCCTGTTATAATCAATGTCGTAAAAGTGATTGTGGAAATGTTTTTCTGAAAAATAGCGAACAAAACCAAGGGGAATATAACAGGTTTTCAATGAGTGCATGACTTTTCAAGCACTCCAGCAAAAAAAGGGCCTGTTTTCACGGTATTTCAGTACTTAGATTTCTGAGGACGAAACGCAAACACTTTCGACACCTCGAGTACCTGGTAAGAACCCTGTAAATGTACATTTTCCTGGCAAAATCTGTCGTAAAAGCGATTCTGTAATATTTTTTTTATTATTATGCTACAATTTGAATAACAAAACAAGCAATCCAACAATCGCCAGCGATTCGCCTAAATTCGGGCAAGCAATGTATGTCGAACTACAAAACAGGCGGCCTTTTTAAATGGTGCACTTAAAGTTCAGGGTGAACGGCGTGCTCGGGGTGCGACGACAAAGTGTCATGCCGCTCACCCTGCACTTGAAGTGCACAACTAAAAACTTGCCACTCCGCAATCCTGGAAGCCGCCCAAGGTTGGCAGCAGTCCAGCGACAAGGATGTCCTAGTCTCGAGACATCGCTTCTGCCAAGGGAGGATGAGCTGCACTTTGGAGCGTTGCCACCAGGTTATTATGGTCACAATTAGAGAAGACAAGGGGGTAAAAAAATTAATCAATGGCTATGAAAATCAATTGGAAATCAATTTTTGTTTCATCGACCTGTGGCCTTCAGAATGAATCCTCAAATGGTTTATAGCCAAGTGTCATGTTTGATGGGCGTGTTTAAGAGTTCATCCTCACTTACTGAGATACTTCACACAATCACAATATATCACAACATGTGCCGATTGATGAAGAATCAACCAGAGGTCTGACACATTGACCAACAGGGTAGTTGTTGGTATACAAAAACCAAAGGAAAGCGACGGCTTTCAGATCAAACTCACTCAAGTATTTAGACCTTCCATCCATCGAGAGCTTTTTTGCGCTGGTCATGATACGAATATGTCTTACTGTCTCGCCCTGCCCTACTGTGAGTATGACAATTATATGTCTGCGGTGTTTCCGTGGTTTTACATACCTGTGGAAGGCACAGTACTTTGGGAAAATTTGCGTTGGGGGGGGCGGGGGGGTAGCGACCTCGAGGAACCCATTGAGTGTGCGTTCCGAGAACCCTAGCTATGATCATAGTTATACAGCATCTACTGGGAACGTACAATGGAACTCAATCTTTCATGCGATTGCCAAGAGGTGGTACAAGAGTGTGCGTGTTTGGCCGCCGTGCGGACGGACAAACAGCACGACCATCGGGGCAGCTGGTCAACGTGTCATGGTCTGGCTACACTCTCGCCCCAGGAGCAGCAAAACAATTAGGGCGGTTTAGCTTGTCTATGACCTAGATGTCTGCCGCATGCAGCTCTGCAGACTAAATCCCTTTCCTCTGGGCATCCCACACACCACCAACTTAACGTTCAACAAAAAAGGTAAAAAAGCAAAAAAGGATCACATCTCCTAGATCACGACAGTTTGTTGGAAGGTATGTCACCCGAGTGTCTCTGTGGACGACAGGTATTTTGGAAGAGTACTGAACCCTGCAACCTCCACTGCACCCTGTGGGGAAGGACATGTGGATGCTGGCAGCTGTCCTCACGACCATCCATCTTTGTTGACAAAGTAGAAAACTTTTGCCATGTGTTTGGGGGACTAGGTGTTTACGTTGAGCATGTTTTACACACCTAAAAACAAAGCGTGGTTCCTCAGAGATAGCATTTTGTCTGGGTGGCATGTTAATCTCAAACACACATCTTCACAGATTGGTTTTCCCAATGGGTACAACAATACAATTAACAGCAATTTATGTGCAAGGACAACCAGGTAGTCATGCCTCACCGATACACTCTTCTAACTTTTGTACTCACTGGCTGCATCCACCTCCGCGGCTCCAGAGCCCCTCATCCTCAGGTACATGAAGCCCAGCAGCAGGAAGAAGAGGCAGGCGGTCGTCAGCAGGAACATGGACAGGTAGTGTGCGCTGAAGCCGCCGGATGACGACACCTCTTCCCGTTTGAACTGCTGGAGGAGCTCTTCCTCCGGCACGGAGAGCTTGTGCTTGAGCGTCTCCTGGCCGTATGCGTGGGCGACGTGGTTGGAGTGGTTGGCCCGTTGGGTCTGGGACAGGGCGCTGTAGTTGGAGAAGCGCGGTCTCAGCCCGGTGCTAAAACGGCCACTGGTGGAAGAGGCCCCGTCCTCGACGTCGATGTGGTTTTTGATGCCGAGATCCCCGGCGAGGGACACGTAGATGGACCTCCGGGGGAAGTCGTGGCTCGGCGGGCCACCACCGACCAGGGTCGACTCGCCCGGGCCTCTCTGTTTCGCGTCCATCTCCCCTCGATGCCCAAGCGCGTCTAGACTCCCGAGGTCAGGGTCGGAGTTTGCTCTGTTCGGGCCTGCGGTATCTTCCCCGCCGACCCCCGACCCCCCGGCACCGGTGCGAGGAGGTGGAGCGGCTTTCGGGTGATTCCGTCTGGAGGCCAGACGGCGATCGCGCTGACGGTCCAACGCTTTCAGGCCTCGGTCCTGCTCCTCCTCTTCGTCCGAGTCTGAGTAATCCCCGACCGGCTTACTGGTGTTCAGGTAGGCCGTCCTGCTGCCGTTCAGAGACCGAGAGTGGCGCCCCGCTTCCCCCTCGCTATCGTCCGCCTCTCCCGGCTCCTCGTGACCCCTCCCCCCCGCCTCGAGGCTCCCCTTCACCCGGTCTCCCCACCCGAGGGAGCCCGCTCTCCGCTTACCATCCGCGTACACGGAAGAATTGTAGCCGAAGGCGGCGACTCCTCCGGGACTGTTCTGGCCAGCCGCGGAGGCGGGGGCTGCCGCGGGCCTGTTCGGCGTCGGTTGTTTATACCCCGAGCCTCGGTCTCGCCCGCTGCCGTGGCCGGGGCCTCGTCTTTTCCGCGGCGTCTCGACGTCCGACTCGTCGGAGCTGAAGCCCAGAACAAACTTCCCCGCTCCGCCGGTGCCCCTGCTGGGGCTCAGGTGCGTGACGTCACGGCTGGCGACTCCCGCCGCCGCGTTGCTACTGTTGCCGCCGCCGCCGCCGCCGCCGCCGCCGCCGTTGTTGTTGATTATGCCGCTACTGCGCGTTTTCCCCAGCCTCGTTCCGCGCTGCTGCTCCTCGCGAAGCTTCTTCAGCTTCTTGAGATACACGGGCCGCGTGCGCTCCGAGACTGGACCTGGCGCGAAGCCGAGGCGCTTCAACTCGGAGAAAAGCTCCTCGTCCCTTATTTGCGCGGCCGCCATTTTTTTTTTTTCCTCCACCAAACTCAAGACCGACCGAGGGCTCCGGGACGGAAGTGACAGACAGAAGTAGAGGCGGGACTGGCTGCCGGCTGCGGGCGAAGTCCGGACCCCTACGATGTGCACGTTATATTTTTTTTATTTTTATACATATATATATATATGACTCAACAATGATTTTGTGCATTACGTACAGACAATCAACACAAAAAAAAAATGTAAAGGACCTACAAAATGTCATTCTGTGCGTCTGATAAATTACATTTAAATTGTTTTAATGAATTAGGAATGAATATCTATTTCAGTAGATATTGAATGATATGAACTGAATATGACGTTAACTCATCAAATAGTCAAGTCCTGTTATATTAGCATCACTTGTATTTCTATCAGATTATGTTATTATATTATTCTTATTAATATATTACTGTCATACTTAATTTACTATCCAATCGTTTTATTTTATATTAGTATTGTACTATCAAAATGTAAATATTTTAAGATATCATTATTGATAATTTTATAATTAATAAATATTCGTTTAACTATATATTGTTGTTTGTCATTATATTATTGTATCATCGTTATATATTTAGAGTGTTTTTGTCACAGCACACTAACCTTTATTCTACATTATTATTATTATTAGGGGTCCAGCCCAAAGGGCGCAAACCCTATTACTCTTCTTCTTCGTCTTCTTCTAATTATTATTATTATTAGTAGTAGTAGTAGTAGTAGTAGTA